>NC_086447.1:447577190-447824690 GCF_028390025.1 Pseudophryne corroboree
CTCCAGAAGCTGATTCTAGCCAAGTGGGACGGCCTGCCTCACCTGTCAGGTCTCACATGATCTCTTTGATTCCGGAGGTCCGTCTGTCGCTGCTCTGGTGGCTCTTGGACCGACAATTGTGCAGAGGCCATCCCTTCTGGATATCCAACTGGGTCCTGTTGACGACAGATGCCAGTCTAAGAGGTTGGGGCGCGGTGCTGGAGCAGCACTCCTTGCAGGGTCGGTAGACCAAGGAGGAATCTCTCCTCTCGATCAACATTCTGGAATTGAGGGCGGTCTTCAATGCGTTGAACCTAGCCCAGCATTTGATTCAGAACCGTCCTGTTCAAGTACAGTCGGACAACGCCACCACAGTGGCTTACATAAATCATCAAGGCGGCACTCGAAGCCGTTTGGCAATGAAGGAAGCCTCACGGATTCTACGTTGGGCAGAACGCCATCTACCGGCAATATCGGCAATATTCATTCCGGGAGTCCTGAATTGGGAAGCGGACTTCCTCACTCGTCAGGACGTGCATGCCGGCGAGTGGGGCCTCCATCCAGAAGTGTTTCAACTCCTCGTGGAAAGGTGGGGCCTTCCAGATGTGGATATGATGGCATCTCGACACAATCACAAGGTTCCGGTCTTCGGAGCAAGGACAAGGGATCCTCAAGCAGCATTCGTGGATGCGCTGGCAGTGCATTGGAGGTTTCGGCTGCCATACGTGTTCCCTCCGGTGTCACTCCTGCCCAGGGTAATTCGGAAGTTCAAGCAAGAAAAAGGAAATCTGCTTCTCATAGCTCCGGCGTGGCCCAGACGGCACTGGTTCTCAGACCTGCAAGGCCTATCGTCAGAGCGTCCACTTCTACTTCCACAACGCCCAGACCTCCTCGTTCAGGGCCCCTGTGTCTACCAGGACCTAGCCCGGCTGTCTTTGACGACGTGGCTCTTGAAGCTTCCGTCTTAAGAGCTAAGGGTTTTTCTGAAGAGGTCATTAAAACTATGTTGCGGGCCCGGAAACCGGCCTCTGCTCGGATTTACCATTGGGTCTGGCATTCCTACTTTGTTTGGTGCGCATTTAACCATTATGACGCTTCCAAGTTTAGTACAGCCAAACTTTTGGCTTTTCTACAGCAGGGCCTAGATTTAGGCCTGCGTCTGGCCTCCCTCAAGGTTCATATTTCTGCCTTGGCAGTGTGGTTTCATAGAGAAATTGCGACTTTACCTGATGTTCATACTTTTACTCAGGGTGTGTTGCGCATCCAACCTCCCGATGTCCCGCCTGTGGCTCCTTGGGACTTGTCGGTGGTTTTGGAGGCGTTGCAGGAGCCTCCATTTGAACCTCTTGGTTCAAGCTGACCTTAAGTGGCTTTCCCTTAAGGTGGTGTTCTTGCTGGCTATTGCCTCTGCTAGAAGAGTGTCGGATTTGGGTGCCTTGTCTTGTAGTTCCCCATATCTGATTTTTCACCGTGACCGGGCGGTTCTTAGGACTTGTCCCGGATATTTACCTAAGGTGGTTTCTTCGTTCCACCTTAATCAGGAGATTGTGGTTCCAGCTTTTGTTTCTCCTGATTTGTGTCCCAAAGAGCGGTCTTTGGATGTGGTACGGGCTCTCCGTATCTATGTGAAGAGAACTGCTTCTATTCAAAAGTCTGATTCTCTCTTTGTTTTGTTTGGATTTCACAAACGTGGCTAGGCTGCTCACAAGCAGACCCTGGTCAGATGGATTAGAATGGTGAATGCGCATGCTTATGTGAATGCTGGTCTGTCAGCTCCTGTTCACATTACGGCCCATTCTACTCGGTCTGTTGGACCTTCTTGGGCGGCCCAACATGGTGCAACCCTTGACCAATTGTGCAAGGCGGCTACGTGGTCCTCAGGAAACACGTTCATAAGGTTCTATGCCTTCGATACTGCCGCTTCCCAGGATGCTTCCTTTGGACGCCGGGTTCTTGTGCCCGCTACAGTGCGTCCCCTCCCATAAGGAACTGCTTTAGGACATCCCCATTGTCCAGACTTGTGGAGCCCAGTGTACCCCGCAGCAGAAAACGAGTTTTATGGTAAGAACTTACCCTTGTTAAAACTCTTTCTGCGAGGTACACTGGGCTCCACAAGGCGCCCACCCTGACACACTTAGCTTCTTTGGGTTGATATGGCATTAGCCGCTGACACTTCTCTTGTCGTGAGAGTGGGGTGTATGTGGCTACTAACCGTTGTCGTCTCTTTTCCTGCTACTGCATTGGGCTGGTTAACTAAACTGAGCGCCTGTGCTGGGAGGCGGGGTTATAGAGGAGGCGGCGCTGTGCATTCTGGGAACAGTCAAAGCTTTGAGCCTGTTGGTGCCTCGGATCAAGATCCTACTCTACACCCCATTATCCAGACTTGTGGAGCCAGTGTACCTCGCAGAAAGAGTTTTAACAAGGGTAAGTTCTTACCATAAATCTCGTTTTTTGATCCACGCACATGCAATAGTGGGTCTCTGGGCCACCCGAGCAGCTGTGTACAATGATTGGAGTGTAGTCTCAATTTTGCAATCAACCGTATCTTTTAGGAAGGCTGCACCAGGGACAGGCAATACAATGTTTCGTGACAGCCTAGAGACTGATGCGTCCACTAGCAGCGGATTTTCCCATTTTTTCCTATCCTCCAGAGGAAAAGGAAAAGATGAGAGCAACCTTTTAGGGATTTGAAGTTTCTTATCAGGATTAACCCACGGTTCTTCAAACACGGTATTCAATTCCTTTGACGCAGGAAAAGTGACTGAGGACTTCTTTTTTACAATAAAATAAGATTCCTCACACTCCTCTGACACTTTCTCAGTAATTTGCAGAACATCTCTGATAGCCTCTATAAGAGCCTCTATTCCCTGTGACAGAGTAGCATCCCCCCATCCAAATCCACCTCACCCTCCTCCATGTCTGACCCGTCAGCGTCAGAGTCAGACTGCAGGATATGGACCAGAGATCGTTTTTGCAGACAAATTAGAGGGGATTGAGACGCTGGTTTGGGGACTGAGTCTCTATTCATAAACTCATCCACAGTCTGTATTAAGTATTGTGTCTCTTTCTCATTGCGGGATAGCTTTGTAGAAATTTTTGAGATCATTCCCTTAATGGAATTAACCCACTCCGGTTCAGCCCAGCTATTCTGAGAAGGTGCACTGCCCTGAGTACCCAGTCGCGAGCACCCTGGTGAAGAGGAACACTCCGCTGTACAAGAAACACACTCTATGCGTGACATAATATAAATGTGACAGCGCACACACACACACACACACACACACACACACACACACACACACGATAAGGTTAAGCACAATTAACCCACAAAGAGCCCTTCAGGGAGACACAGGGTTATTTGGAGCCATCCCGCACTGCGCCCTTATCGCTAATGCCAAGCTTAGTTGGGTCGCAGATTAAGTACCCTGATAGGGGACTTAGAACACTAATAATCGCTTTCCCCCTGCTATGACCCCCTGGTACCACAGAGGTAATCTGGAGTCTCTCCGGAGGAGCTGCGCATCCCTGTCACTCACCGTCTGTGTCCACTTCAGAGGGAAAATGGCGCTGGTGAGCTGCTAGATCTGCTCATAGTGAAGGCCCGCCCCTTCAATGGCGCACGGTCTTCCCGCTTTTTTTATACTGGCTGAGGTAATCTGGTGCTTAAAATGGAGAGAAAAATGTTTTAAGGCTGTTTTTACCAGTGTGGGTACTGTGTACAGTGTACTGAGACGCAGCTGTGTACTGTGTCTGGAGACGCATTCCGCCCTGGTTAGAAGCAGTGTGTCTCCATACCCTCATGCCACCATAATGTACGGCAACCGGCTAGTCAGGACGCCGGCTTAGTAATCACCACTCTTCATTTTTCTGGCTCTGTTAGGGGTGGCGGCGTGCTGCGGGAATGTATGCTCGCCGTGGTGGGGCTTGCAAATAGTTCCCTCAGGAGCTCAGTGTCCTGTCAGCGGGGAACGGGACCATCAACCTTTCAAGAGGTTGGGCCATTTCCCCACCTAAGTCCCACGAAGCAGGCAGGCTTGTCTTTTAAAGGGCCTATACTCTCCTTCTTTAATCTCTTGCTATTAATGTATTTAAAGAATTTTTTGGGATTCGCTTTGCTTTCCTTTGCTACTAGTTTTTCAGTTTCTACTTTAGCCGCTCTTATTTCCTTTTTGCATATTTTATTACATTCCTTATAGTGCTGAAATGACTCTGCTTCCCCGTCAGATTTGTATTTTTTAAATGCTCTCCTTTTCTTTCCCATAAATTCCTTTATCTTTTTGTTAAGCCACATCGGTTTATGATTTTTATTCCTTTTTTTGCTGCTTGTAGGAATAAATTTGAGTGTATTTTTAGCTAGCAGGAATTTTAGTACCTCCCATTTCTCCGTAGTATTTTTTCCTAAAAACAAACCTTCCCATTCAATATCCCTGAAAAATACCCTCATCTTTTCAAAATTCGCTTTGCTAAAGTTTAGAGTCCTAGTTGAGCCAGTATAGGGCTGTTTATGAAAACTGATATTGAATGTGACCATATTGTGGTCGCTGTTTCCTATGTGTTCCACTACTACAATACCTGATACCAAATCCCCATTGTTTGTTAATACTAGGTCTAAGATTGCATTGTACCTAGTTGGTTCCTCAATTAGTTGAACTTGTAGTTATCAGTAAGTGTGTTTAAAAACATATTGCCCCTAGCAGTATCACATGAATCGTTTTTCCAGTTTATCTCTGGATAGTTAAAATCTCCCATCACTACTGTGTCTCCTACTCCTGCTGCTCTTTCAATTTGCTTTAGTAACAATTCCTCATCAGATACGTTGATACCAGGCGGCCTATAGCATACACCCAATACTAACTTTTTTATTCCTTTTTCCCCGCATGCAATTTCTACCCATAATGTCTCGACAGTGCCTACAGTCCCCTCCTGAATATCTTCCCGTATATCAGGTTTTAAAAACGGCTTTACGTAAAGACACACCCCTCCACCCTTTTTATTTAGTCTGTCTCTCCTAAACAGTTTATAGCCCTCTAGATTGACTGCCCAATCATGAGATTCGTCCCACCAAGTTTCAGTAATGCCTATAATATCATACTGTTTGCTTGCTGCAAGTATTTCTAGTTCACCCTTCTTACCAGTAATGCTTCTAGCGTTTACATACATACAACTAAGATAAGTATTTTCCCTTGCGTTAGGGACATCTTTCACCTTATGTAGCAATGATGACCTGTAATCGTCATTGGTTAGTGCTTTAGTAAAATCTCTTTTAGTACCCATGTTAGTAACCTTACCGCCTGCTCTTACCCTCCCCCCAACTTCTCCCCCATTTCGTTTACTACCGCCATCCCCACTATTCTCACTGCATGATCCGTAGTTTCTAGCTAAATCCTCCCCCCATGCTCCTAATTTAAAATCTCCTCCAACCTTCTAACCATCCTTCCCCCCAGCACCACTGCCCCCTCCTCAGTCAGGTGCAATCCGTCACGACAAAAAAGATGGCGCCTGACTGAGAAGTCCGCCCAGTGTTCCAGGAACACAAACCCCTCTTTCCTGCACCAATCCCTAAACCACATATTTACCTCCCAAATCTCCCTCTGCCTCCCTGGACTAGCGCGTGGCACGGGTAATATTTCGGAGAATATTACCTTAGATGTCCTTGCCTTAAGTTTCTTTCCTAAGTCCCTATAGTCTTTCTTAAGGACATCCCACCTTCCGCTAACTTTGTCATTGGTGCCAATGTGCACCAAGATCGCCGGGTCTTTCCCAGCCCCTCCCAACAATCTATCTACCCAGTCCGCGATGTGCCGTACCCGAGCACCCGGGAGACAACAGACTGTACGGCGAACACGGTCCTGGTAGCAGTTTGCCCTATCTGCCTTCCTGATGATAGAATCCCCTACCACCACCATCTGACTAGGTACCTCACTATCTTTTATTCCAACTGCGCCAGAGGGACCGCTCCTCTGGATGCTAGAGGTAGCAGTCTCCTCCGGCACCGTCATTTCCTCACTATCATCCTCCGATTCCTCGTCCAGTCGGGCAAATTTGTTCGGGTTTGATAGTTCGGAGATGTCGAGCCTCCCCCTCTTTTTCTTCCGTCTAACTGTGATCCAGCTGGCTACCTGATCATCATCCTCTTCTACCAGTGACCCCTCCCGCAACTCCTCCACCGTTCTGTCTAAACTTCGCTCGAGACTGTGAATCTCCCTCAGTCGCGAAACGGTTTTCTCTAGATCAGTTATCTGGGCTTCCAGGGCAACCGCATACACCTCGTGCAGATGTAATCACACTGGGCCGGTAGCTCCAGGTGTGCAAACATCTCAAATCATATGAGAATTTTATATCCCACAATAGTCTGAATGTGATTGCTAAGTAATGCAAAAAGAAGACGTAATATACTGGAGTTGTAACCTTAATGCACAAGAAGCCAGCAACAAGTCCTGCTGATCATCACCTTTGCTCTGGCATTCTAGTACCCCCAAGAGATACATGTCTCCTATCTGATGGAGTACCCATCTCTAATTAGCTTGCAGTTATGTGAACATGCCATTCCTGTACTCAGCTGATGTATGGTGTGTATGCACAGTACAGAACTGCATATCTTATACAAAAAGTTGCTGTACTATAAGCTTAATGAGCCCCTTTATAACACCTTAAATTTCCACTATACCTAATTGTCTTTGAGTGTCATCGCAAAACTGCAGGTAAGAGACAAGAATTAATGCTGCTATACTGTGGCAGAAAATGCTCTAAGGGAAAGATTTTAGTCCACTTGGGAAAAAAAATCATCAAAGTAGTTTAACAAAAGTACCGTGTATTCTTGTTTCATAAATACCCAGGTCCAACGTTTTCTGCTCGTGCACCAACAACAAAGCGGCCATGTGAGTGTGAGTGATTGTGTGAAAGTGAGGGGGAGGGTTTAGTTAGGTTTTGGGTCAAATGAACAGTTTAGGGTTGGTGCAAGGGCCCTCATTCCGAGTTGTTCGCTCGCAAGCTGCTTTTAGCAGCTTTACACACGCTAAGCCGCCGCCTACTGGGAGTGAATCTTAGCTTCTTAAAATTGCGAACGAAAGATTCTCAAAATTGCGATTACACACCTCTTAGCAGTTTCTGAGTAGCTTCAAACTTACTCGGCATCTGCGATCAGTTCAGTGCTTGTCATTCCTGGTTTGACGTCACAAACACACCCAGCGTTCGCCCAGACACTCCTCCGTTTCTTCAGCCACTCCCGCGTTTTTCCCAGAAACGGTAGCGTTTTTTCGCACACACCCATAAAACGGCCTGTTTCGCCCAGAAACACCCACTTCCTGTCAATCACATTAAGATCACCAGAACGAAGAAAAAACCGTGAGTAACATTCCTAACTGCATAGCAAATTTACTTGGCGCAGTCGCACTGCGGACATTGCGCATGCGCATTCGCGACTAATCGCTCCGTTGCGGGAAAAAATAACGAGCGAACAACTCGGAATGACCCCCAAGGTTAGGTAAGGTAATTAGTGAATTGGGGTGTTAAATTATATTTTGGTATTGGTTCAAGTTTATTATTCATTTTATGGTTATAAAAGGGAGCATGTATATTGGAAATTGGAATTGATTATAGCAGGTGTTTTTAAAGTGTGGCGAAAGTAATATTGTTTGGGGAAGTGTTTGTTGAATCATATTGATGTTTATTTTTACCTGGGATTAGTGTAATATTGAGTAATCCTCATCTAACTCCAAGGGGAAATTGTTTTATATTATATTACACCTTAAGTCCTAGTTCTTTTACTATTATAAATAAAATCCCCCTATACTAGGTTAGGCCATTAGGAGTGTCCCTGAGCTGACCTTTGATGGTCCCTTCTTCTCATTAGAAGACTGATGCGGGTTTATACAAGTTGAGAAGTTGCCCATAGCAACCAATCAGATTCTAGGTATTATCTTCTAGAAGGTGCTAGATAAATGATAAGTAGAATCTGGTGCTATGAGCAACATCTCCACTTCTAGAAACCCACACTTTACTAAATATACCCCTTGGAGTCTAATGGCCAATATTGTTCATGAGTGAAATTTCCCAATTCACAACATTCAAATAACCTCTCCATAATAATTATTTCCCGCTGTGGAACTTTATGTTGCAAGTCAGTACACACATAGTGTTGTGATTCTTTATGCTCATAAAAAACAATAGTTGGAACAAGGTAATTTCAATAATTGAATAATAACCCAGTTTGCGTTTGTAACGTTAGGATATGCAACATGAAACTATTTTGTGTTCCTCGTTTCTCATATACACAGTAACAATTCCCTAATCATATTTTTAGAATTCAGAAGTGACAGTTCAGAAACTGCTTAATTTGGATATTGATATAGTGGTTAAATTCTCATTATTGCATATAATGCCACTTCTTTTCTAATCATAAACACTAATTACAACAAAATGGATTCAGAATTCATCCACTTATAGAGTTACAGCCATCTGGCAGTCAGATGGTCTTATCAAATTCTCGCATCTGGGGTATAATTAAAATGACAATCTGTGTTTTTAGCTTTATTCAGATAACTGCTGAATGAAACAACGAGTTCTGTAATCTCAAAATTACTTGTGATATTATTGTTCACATTGAATGCTTACTATAAATTGCTGTCATGCTGTACTAAGCAATGCACTATGGGGGTAATTCCAAGTTGATCGCAGCAGGATTTTTTTTTAGCAGTTGGCCAAAACCATGTGCACTGCAGGGGAGGCAGATATAACATGTACACAGAAAGTTAGATTTCGGTGGGTTTATTTTGTTTCTGTGCAGGGTAAATACTGGCTGCTTTATTTTTACACTGCAATTTAGATTGCAGGTTGAACACACCCCACCCAAATCTAACTCTCTCTGCAAATGTTATATCTGCCCCCCCTGCAGTGCACATGGTTTTGCCCAATTGCTATCAAAAATCCTGCTGCGATCAGCTTGGAATTACCCCCCATGTGCACTGCAGGGGAGGCAGATTTAACATGTGCAGAGAGAGTTAGATTTGGGTGTGGTGTGTTCAATCTGCAATCTAAATTGCAGTGTAAAAATAAAACAGCCAGTGTTTACCCTGCACAGAAACAAAATAACCCACCCAAATCTAACGCTCTCTGCACATGTTATATCTGCCTCCCCTGCAGTGCACATGGGGGGTCATTCCGAGTTGTTCGCTCGCAAGCGGATTTTAGCAGATTTGCTCATGCTAAGCCGCCGCCTACTGGGAGTGAATCTTAGCATCTTAAAATTGCGAACGATGTATTCGCAATATTGCGATTACACACCTCGTAGCAGTTTCTGAGTAGCTCCACACTTACTCTGCTTCTGCGATCAGTTCAGTGCTTGTCGTTCCTGGTTTGACGTCACAAACACACCCAGCGTTCGCCCAGACACTCCCCCGTTTCTCCGGCCACTCCTGCGTTTTTTCCGGAAACGGTAGCGTTTTTTCCCACACGCCCATAAAACGGCCTGTTTCCGCCCAGTAACACCCATTTCCTGTCAATCACATTACGATCGCCAGAACGAAGAAAAAGCCGTGAGTAAAATTCCTAAGTGCATAGCAAATTTACTTGGCGCAGTCGCAGTGCGGACATTGCGCATGCGCATTATGCGGAAAATCGCTGCGATGCGAAGATTTTTACCGAGCGAACAACTCGGAATGACCCCCATGGTTTTGCCCAACTGCTAACAAATTTCCTGCTGCGATCAACTTGGAATTACCCCCAATGCACTATGACTTGCTTCATCATCATTTATTTTGTCTCTGTTCTGTACATTTGCACATTAGAAATCTCTCCACAATTGCTGTTATAAATATGAAAATATTTTACTTTTCTGTGCTTAATAATGCATAAGGAAAACTATGTGTGCTTTATATATGTGCAAAAATTAAGTTATTATCCATTTCACACATATGGGGGGATTCAATTGTGGTGGGAAATGCCAAAAAAGCTGCAGACACTGGGTTTTGTTGTAGGACAGAAAATGAGACGCAGATTTGTACAAAAAGTCTTTTCATGCACCCCCAAAGTACGCACCTCCAGAGCAAATCCAGAGCACGCACCTCCAGAGCAAACCCAGAGCACGCACCTCCAGAGCAAATCCAGACCATGCACCTCCAGAGCAAACCCAGAGCACACACCTCCAGAGCAAATCCAGAGCACGCACCTCCAGAGCAAATCCAGAGCACGCACCTCCAGAGCAAACCCAGAGCACGCACCTCCAGAGCAAATCCAGAGCACACACCTCCAGAGCAAATCCAGAGCACGCACCTCCAGAGCACGCACCTCCTGAACAAATCCAGAGCACGCACCTCCTGAACAAATCCAGAGCACGCACCTCCAGAACAAATCCAGAGCACGCACCTCCAGAACAAATCCAGAGCACGCACCTCCAGAACAAATCCAGAGCACGCACCTCCAGAACAAATCCAGAGCACGCACCTCCAGAACAAGTCTAATATTGTAAGAAAGAATCACAGTACTTGCTCTGGCACCCTGACGGAACTCCCCCCCCTCCCCCCGAGGACTACTTAAACAGTGTTGGATGTTTCCAATTTGCTTAATTAGTCTGTATTCACTCACCTTCCAAAGTGATGTATTTTCCTTAAACAGCGGTGACTGTAATAAAGTGTGTGAGTATGTTTAAGTGTGTGTGAGTCTTTGCATGTATGTGCATGTGTGCGTGTCTGTGTGACCCACACCATTTGTGTGCAGCTTTTGATCCTCCCAGCAGCTCCATCCCAAGTGCAAAAAAGGAGGGGAGATCATCAGAAGCTGCGAGTAAGTATCTTTGGGGTCTATTAACTAAGCCTTGGATGGAGATAAAATCGCTGGAGATAAAATACAAGCCAATCGGCTCCTAACTGCCATGTCACAGGCTGTGATTGAAAAATGACAGTTAGGAGCCAATTGGCCTGGTACTTTATCTCCAGCGACTTATAGGCCCTACACACTGGCCGATTTTTAGAAAGATATGAACGATCTCGTTCATAAATGAACGAGAACTCGTTCATATCTTTCAGTGTGGAGACTCCAGCGATGAACGATGCGCAGCCCCGCGCTCGTTCATCGCTGGTCTCCCGTCGGCTGTGCATGCAGGCCAATATGGATGATCTCGTCCATATTTGCCTGCACTTCAATGCAGCCGCGTGACGGGGGGAGTGAAGAAACTTCACTCCCCCCGTCACTGCCCCCCCCGCCGCCGGGTCGCTCGTCGGCCGTATCCACCGTCGGGCAGCTCGGAGGCGGGTCGGCCAGTGAGTAGGGCCCCTTTATCTCCATCCAAGGCTTAGTAAATAGACCCCTTTATTTTTTTCACGCCACAGGGCTTTCAGTTTGTTTTTTTAATTGGATACCTATCGGGAGTGTGCACACCCACAGTAATCCAAAATTGGGTGCAATGGGAGAAAGGTATTTTAGCTCACTAAGCCTCACAACCAGTTGAATATTCCCCATGATTGTGTGTTTACCACAATATTTAGTTTTTGGGATTTCCCTCATATGTGCCTTTTGTTGCGGTACTGCCGGCCCAGCTGGAAATGTGCAAGGTGGAACCAGTAAAATACAGTATCACTGTGCTTTGGGCCTGATTCATAGTTGTATGGTATTGTACAGCCGCAGGCTGCCCTTTGCTGCTCCCATTCGGCCTCCAAATGGCTGCAGCTGGTCAATCATGCTGTGGCTTGGGGCACTCTGTGTGAGCTTGCAAGACCCATTCCACACATGTGTAGACAACCCGCCATCAGACTTGTATGTAATCCATCGGTTTTGCCTACAAGTCTGAATGGGAAGCAGTTAGCTTCCCGACGGACGGGATCCTGGCAGTCGATATACCGACGCCGGGGTCCCAAAGGAGGACGCAATCCCAGTGTCTACGTACCGACGCTGCATGGGATACCTGCATCATCCTGACAGTGGGACACGCTGACGTCCTGCGATGGGGGTGTGCGTTAGATTTAGAGGCGTAACTAGGGTTTTCGGAGCTCAGGGCAAGATGGAAAATGGCGCCCACCCCCCCAAAAAACAAAACAAAAAAACACACAAAAAGAAGCATGTCCGCGCGCCGAAGGCGCGCGCGGTGGGAAAAATGGGAGTGGCCACACACCAGAAGGGTGTGGCAACGCTCCAGAAGGGGTGTGGCCACTGAAAATGGCCCACAGTGCCAGTTACATTGCCCCACAGTGCCGTAAACATGCCCCCACAGTGCCGGATACATTGCCCCACAGTGCCGGATACATTGCCCCACAGTGCCAGATACATGCCCCACTCAGTGCCAGTTACATTGCCCCACAGTGCCAGTTACATTGCCCCACAGTGCCAGTTACATTGCCCCACAGTGCCGGATACATGCCCCACAGTGCCAGATACATTGCCCCACAGTGCCAGATACATGCCCCACTCAGTGCCAGATACATGCCCCACAGTGCCAGTTACATTGCCCCACAGTGCCGGAATCAATGCCCCACAGTGCCGGATACATGCCCCACAGTGCCGGATACATTGCCCCACAGTGCCAGTTACATTGCCCCACAGTGCCAGATACATTGCCCCACAGTGCCAGATACATGCCCCACAGTGCCAGGCCCCACTCAGTGCCAGTTACATGCCCCATTTGGTGCCAGTTACATGCCCCACAGTGCCAGTTACATTGCCCCACAGTGCCAGATACATTGCCCCACAGTGCCAGTTACATTGCCCCACAGTGCCAGATACATTGCCCCACAGTGCCAGTTACATGCCCCACAGTGCCAGATACATGCCCCACAGTGCCAGGCCCCACATGGTGCCAGATACATGCCCCAGTGTGCCGCCGGACCCCCCCCCCCCCCCCGTGCCGCCGGACCCCCCCCGTCACTTACCAGCCGCTTGTTGCTATGTGAGGGGAGGAGAGCGCAGTTCCTCTCCTTCCCCTCACCGCTCCCGGTCTCCGGCGGCTGTCTGGCGCCGGTTCGCTAGCCAATCAGAGCTCGCGGACCGGCAGCCAATCAGGAGCCGGTCCGCAAGCTCTGATTGGCTAACGCCGGAGACCGGACACAGCAGCGCTGCTGGCAGCGCTGCTAGTGCTGGCAGCGGCGGTGAGGGGAGGGAAAGACGCTGCACTCTCCTCCCCTCACATTTAGGGTTGACGGGGCGAGTGGGGCATGATGCCCTGGACGCCGGCGGTGCCCCCCTCTCCTGGGCCTGCCAAGGCGCCCAGGGCACGTGCCACACTCGCCCTACCCTAGAAACGCCTCTGGTTAGATTTAGGCAGAAGGGGGGTTAGGGTTAAGGTGCCGAGCCGGGAAGGTTAGGTACTGGGGAGGGAGGGTTAGGTTTAGGCACATAGAAGGGGAGGTTAGGGTTAGGCATCAAGTGGGAAGGGTTAGGTTTAGGCAGTGGGAAATGGAGGGTTAGGGTTAGACACCACCTGGGAGGGTTAGGGTTAGGCCCCACCCGGGAGGGTTAGGGTTAAGCACCACCCGGGAGGGTTAGGTTTAGGCACCCACAAGGGAGGGTTAGAGTGGGGGGCAGAGGAAGCTGTCAGGATTCTGATGGACGGGATGCCGCTGTCAGTATTCTGACCGCCAGCATCCCATACATCGGGAAAACCTACTGAACCCTATACAGGGTCTTTATGCTTTTCTACTAAATTGCTACTCATTCCAGTGTACTTAGGACCTAATTCAGGTTTGAACACAATGGCCAATGTTCTTGCAATGGAACAATTATCAGCAAACTGCACATGGGCTGTGGTCGCACTGCGCAAGTGTAAAGGTGCCGCTGCGATCCCGCTAACAATGAGGATTTCATGGAAAAGTAATTGACATGATCTGGCCGCTTGAAGGTGTTACCAGGTGTTTATGGTGATTGGCCCCAAAAATGTAGATGTGTCGTTGCCATATTCAGGGTGTGTATATGCAGTCAGCTGTGATCATATCCGCAGAGAAATATGGCGCCAGTCATGCTACTGCAGTGTACAGTCTACATAGCTATAGTGCTACCCTAACAGTTGATATTGTCGCTTATTGTGAATAGGCTGCCAATGAGTCCGGAATTTCAAATAAGGTTGCGATGGCTCCAGTGGTGGTTGTCTCTTTTCATTCCAGGGCGGCAGCTATATTTGCTAACTTTAGCAGCTCCGTAACCTAGAACATTGCAATTGCAATTACATCTGTGTACAAACATGAATTAGACCCTATATTTTAAATTACTGAAGGTTGTGATGGGAAGGGGGGATATAATGACTGTTTCTTTTGTGTGTGTGAATGTTCTTCTTACAGAAATATACTTGAAAGTCCATATACCCAAATCTAAAGTGACTGGCTGGAACAAAAAAAGAAAACGTGTCCCAATGAACATACAGGAAGACTGTCAATTACTAACAGCTCCTTAAGAGTGCTGGGAAATATCAAATTATTTTTTGGGGAAAGAATCTGCAGCCACCAGAGTGTGCTCTTTGGACTCATACTACTAGCCAGACACAGAACTTCCTTGGCTTTACTCTGTTCCCAGTGGCATAGAGAGGGAGAAGAGGGGTACCCTTTACCCGGGTCCAGGCCCGTTGTAGATAGCTTGTGACCTCTTGGCAGACTTGCCGACCCCCCCGCATTTAGCGGGAAGCGCCCATATTATGCTCTCCTTTACCCCGCAAACTGAAGTGCAACTCTCGGATTCCTACTGCACGCGTCCCCAAGTCCCCCAACCTCCCTTACCAGAATTACAGCATGTCACTCCCCATGCTTTTAGACAGCCCTCCAGCACCTGTCAGAAGCCTGCCCTGCAGTTTGGAGGAGTTTCTGTGCGATCTCCAGTCACCAGTCCCCAGCATACAATCAGAGTTGCCAGCCCAGCACCACATTCAGTGACAGGCAGCAGAACCACAGCAGACCTATCATCCAATAGGTTGGAAGACCCGCAAATCGTGGCATTTTTGGGGCGGAGCCTAATAGAATGGTACCTTCACTGCCTTATCTTGGACGCAGCTGATCTCCCCTGCTTGGTGAGTGGGGAGGTGTATGTGTGTGTGTGTGTGTGGGGGGGGGGGGGGGTGGTGTTTCATATGTATGTATGTATGTGTGTATGCATGCATGTACTAAAATATATGCAATAGCCTATATACACAGTATATATATAGATATATGCAATTCTTGGACAGCGGCACTCAGAACAAACGACACAGCACTGCAGATAGTTGCCAACGTTTCAAAGCAAAACGGCTTTTTCGTCAGGGCATAAACATTACAAACAGACACTCACCATTTATTTGCTCACCATCACTACGCCGCTTCCCGCCGCCGGCCTCCTCCGTTGAGCCGTGCGCGGGTTGATGATGCCACGTGCATCCCGTCACCATAGATACAACTGTAAACAATGTAATACAATGTAACAGTGCTCAGATGCTATGAACAAACACTAATCGCAACAAATGTAATGAACCCAGACACTGTGTATCCTAATATAAAGAACTGATTCATTCTAGTCACAACCTAACTAATCATGGGGAAAATGATCATATCACCAGTACTACAGAAAACTATGCAAGCCACTATTTTCATTAAGCCCTTTAGGACTGAGGGTATCAAGTAAAAAGATCCACCTGGCCTCACGCTGTTTGAGCAGCTTAGAGCGATCACCTCCTCTGGGCAGTACTGGAATATGATCAATTACCTTATGTTTTAATGAAGTAGGGGAATGTCCTGCCACGGCAAAATGCCGGGCAACAGGTTGTTCACTTTTTCCAGAGAGGACAGCCTCCCGGATCGCAAACCTATGTTGTCCCATCCTGACTTTAAATTCGCAGTCGGTCTTACCGACATAATATTTACCACAAGGGCATATCAGCACATAAATTACAAATTTAGATGAACAAGAAAGATGGTGATAGATTTTAAATGATTGATTGGTGTATGGATGTTTAATCGTGTCCCCGGTCAGCATATAGCTGCATGTTACACAGCCGAGACATTTAAAACATCCAGGCTTTCTATTACCCAAAAAGGTAAGTGGTGGATTACGTCTATCAAAGCCAGTTACATCAGTACGCACCACAAAATCACGAATATTCCTGCCACGTGAGTGGCAACACATGATCTTCTTGTCACCTAGAGAGATTCTTGTCAGAGGCAATAATGGGCCAATATGTATTAACAGCTTTCCTGACCTTATCGCTGGCTACATTAAACCTGCTTGGCCAGATGATCCTATTAGAGTTAGATTTGGGGCCTTTAGGCTTGAGGGTGTCTGCTCTGGGGGTTGCTAAAACTTTTCTTTTGACCTCTAAAAGGGTCTTTCTATCATAACCCCTAGCCTCAAACTTATCCACCATCAGGTCAAGTGACTGTTTGGCCTCATCATCCTCACTACAAAAACGTCTTGCGCGTATAAACTGGGAAAACGGAAGACCCCTGCGAATCGCATGGGATGATGGCTTGTTGCCTGCAACAAGGTATTGCGATCAGTAGGTTTAACGAATAAAGATGTTTTAATCTTGTCCCCACATTTCTGAATTCTGACATCTAAAAAATCAATGCTGCTAGTATCTGAATTACAAACCAAGTTGACAGGGCTGTTGCTGAGGTTGTGTTGTTCAATAAGGGATTGCAACATTCCCACATCTCCCAACCACAGCAGCAGCATGTCATCAATATAGCGTGAATAATGCAGCACCTTGCTAGCAACATTTTGATCATTGAAAAAAATGTCCCTCTCCACCGAAATCATGTAGGCATTTGCATATGACGGGGCCACCGAGGACCCCATCGCACACCCTGCAAGTTGAATGAAAAATTTGCCATTGTAATAAAAATAATTCCTACTCAATACCATTTCCAGTAAACAGCAAAAGAAATTAACGTCAGGTCCCTTATACCAAATGTTATCGGTGATAAGTTGTCTAGTTGCTGCAATGCCTTCTGCATGAGGTATGCAGGTATAAAGCGAACTGACGTCAATGCTACTAAATATAACATCAGAAGGAAGTTTATCCAATTTCATCAGTTGTAGTAATAACAAAGTCGTATCCATCAACACATATGGAGCATTTTGTACACACGGCTGAAGATATGTGTCTAAATAAATAGACACCGGCTGAAAAATAGAACCCCGGGCAGAAATAATAGGTCTGCCCGGGGGATTCAACCTATCCTTATGCATCTTCGGGATCGTGTACAAAATAGGTTTAATGGGACAATCTGTCATAAGCAAGCGAGCCACATCATTAGAAATAATACCGCTATCAACAGACTGCAACAAAAACGTATCAAGCTGCTTTTTAAATTTATCTGTTGGATCAAATGGCAGTAAACGATACGTGGTATTATCAGACAACTGGCGGGTAATTTCATTTTTATAGTCAACCAAGTCCTGAACCACAATCGAGCCGCCTTTATCAGCGGCCCGTATTACAATGTCCTGTCTTGATCCTAAACTTTGTAAAGCCTGATATTCTGCTTTTGAGAGGTTAGAATGTCCCCCGTGTGATCTTGAATGGTCAGTATCTACAGCAGAGTCAACCAATCGGGTAAAAGTTTTGATTGAGGCATTATTAGATAATGGATCAAAACTGGATGGAGATTTTAATTTACGTAACTCAGGCGGGATGACATCTTGCCTACTATTAGGGGCCATAGCTCCAAAGTGTTCCCGTAACTTAAGTTGCCGATTTAATATAGATATATATATGTGTGTGTGTGTGTGTATGTATGTATATATATATATATATATATATATATATATTCAAATGAACCCCCTCCCCAAATAAAAATCCTGTGTTTGCCACTAGGGTACACAGGAAAGAACCTGTATTACTGCCCCTATTACAAGCTGCTCCACTGTCAGTGAGTAGCTTGTTTCCTAAGGCTTACTCTTTCTCCCCTCACAGCTCCAACCCCCCCCCCCCCTTCCCTATCTGCAGCACCCCCAGTACCCTACACAGATTCCCCTCCTGCTCACTCGCTCTCTTTCCTCACAGCTCCAAACTCCCCCTCTTCCCCATTCGTGGCATCCCCTGACCCACTCTCCCTCACACAGAATCCCTCTCCTGCTTGCTCTCTCCCCTCACAGCTCCAAACCCCCCGCGCCCCCCCCCCCCTTCACCATCCACTGCAAAAAAAATTAAAAACATTAAAGTTTAACCTTTAAAGTAGTAGTTACCACCAAAGCTGGATTAACGTCTGTCACATGTGTAAGTATGTAAAATATACTGTATTGGTATAATGATGTAGGTGTAATATCGGTGTGTAGCCCTGCTGTGTACTGTAGGTGTGATGTCAGTGTGTAGCCCTACTGTGTACTGTAGGTGTGATGTCAGTGTGTAGCCCTGCTGTGTACTGTAGGTGTGATGTCAGTGTGTAGCCCTACTGTGTACTGTAGGTGTGATGTCAGTGTGTAGCCCTACTGTGTACTGTAGGTGTGATGTCAGTGTGTAGCCCTACTGTGTACTGTAGGTGTGATGTCAGTGTGTAGCCCTACTGTGTACTGTAGGTGTGATGTCAGTGTGTAGCCCTGCTGTGTACTGTAGGTGTGATGTCAGTGTGTAGCCCTGCTGTGTACCGTAGGTGTGATGTCAGTGTGTAGCCCTGCTGTGTACTGTAGGTGTGATGTCAGTGTGTAGCCCTGCTGTGTACTGTAGGTGTGATGTCAGTGTGTAGCCCTGCTGTGTACTGTAGGTGTGATGTCAGGGTGTAGCCCTGCTGTGTACCGTAGGTGTGATGTCAGTGTGTAGCCCTGCTGTGTACTGTAGGTGTGATGTCAGTGTGTAGCCCTGCTGTGTACTGTAGGTGTGATGTCAGTGTGTAGCCCTGCTGTGTACTGTAGGTGTGATGTCAGTGTGTAGCCCTGCTGTGTACTGTAGGTGTGATGTCAGTGTGTAGCCCTGCTGTGTACTGTAGGTGTGATGTCAGTGTGTAGCCCTGCTGTGTACTGTAGGTGTGATGTCAGTGTGTAGCCCTGCTGTGTACTGTAGGTGTGATGTCAGTGTGTAGCCCTACTGTGTACTGTAGGTGTGATGTCAGTGTGTAGCCCTGCTGTGTACTGTAGGTGTGATGTCAGTGTGTAGCCCTGCTGTGTACTGTAGGTGTGATGTCAGTGTGTAGCCCTGCTGTGTACTGTAGGTGTGATGTCAGTGTGTAGCCCTGCTGTGTACTGTAGGTGTGATGTCAGTGTGTAGCCAGTTATGCACTTTGTACTTTAGTTTTCACCTGCCAATACTGGACACACTCTTGTGTGACAATAGACATGCCCATAGGTGGAGATAGACACGCCCCTTGGGTGGAATGTGACACGCCCCCCCTCAGTGGCGTTCCACACGGCGCATTAGAGTGCAATCTATAATCTCCCTGAAACTAGGCAAGTAAGCCTCTTGGGTCCTGGGAGAAAGCGGACTGACTGCTGCTGCTGCGGCAGTCTCTATCCCCATCATAGCACACAACACACGCTGCTGTGTGTTGCACTGGGAGAGAAAGGCAGCTGCAGAAACAGTGTCCTCTCTATCCCTGCGTGATGTGTTGGAGGTGAGTGATCGCAATCGCACCCACTCCCCCCATTCAGAGGCAGCTGCTAATTCCCATTAGTACCCACTCGGTGATCCCCCCCCCCCCCCTTCCCTGTGTGGCGCATGTGGCCAACAGAAACTAATTTAATATTTCCTAGGGAGTGGGGCTGGCCGCACTTCCCTGCATTGGCCATGCCCCCCTCCCCAGCACCTGGGCCTGGCATGGCTGTCGGCGCACCTGCCTGCTCCCACAAAAAGTCTCCAAAAGACTATAACAATTTTAAATACTCATTTTTTTTAAACACTGTTTATTATGATTTATTAAAATTAGCTCTCGTTCTCATTTCAGAGTGTATGCAAATGCCCCTTGTATTCTGTTCTGACGAATGTGCAAAGACTGAGATTCTCACTTTAAGCATCCATGCCCATAGTAATACTGATTGGTGCATCCTTATACACCACCAATTGCACCATTGAAACATTCACCAGCCCTATGGCAGGTGCAGCTTTACTGTCTGACCACGGCCTCCAATGCCTGTACGTCTGGGAACCCAGTTACTTGCACTGACATACTTACGACACTCCCATAATATACCTACTGAATAGACCGTTAGCATACACTGCTAGCCATCTCACAGTCACTGCCCAGGAAAACCCTTCACTCTTCCACTACATTCCTGACTCAGTCTGTACCAGATCGCAAAACAACACCTTTGTGCTTCCACTCCGTGTAAAGCATACGTCGTAGACATTGTCAGAAATTTTCATGCATGTTCAGTTGCAAACAATCATTCGACTACATTGATATCACTACTGTGTGTGGAGTGGATTGCATCTAAATCAGGCCACTTGTCTCTTAAATATAATAAGGGACAGTGGTTGAAGTGGAAATTTTGAAGTCGGGGTATGGAAAAGTGAAGGTTGCCTCAGAAAAGTGGGCATGGTCACTCAAAAGGCGGCGTGCCCTTAAGTGTAGTGTACCACACCATATACCCCTTATAAACATTATGCACCACAATAGTAGGACCCCTTATACTAGCTAGTACTGGTGCCCCTTTCACATTATACCACACAGTATGAGCCGAAATTCACATTATAGCACACGATATGAGATGAAATTCACATTATAGCACACAGAATGAGCCGAAATTCACATTATAGCACACAGTATGGGCTGAAATTCACATTATAGCACACAGAATGAGCCAAAATTCACATTATAGCAAACAGTATGGGCTGAAATTCACATTATAGCACACAGAATGAGCCGAAATTCACATTATAGCACATAGTATGGGCTGAAATTCACATTATAGCACATAGAATGAGCTAAAATTCACACTTTAGCACACAGAATGAGCCGAAATTCACATTATAGCAGAAGCGTAACTAGGGTTTTCGGAGCCCAGGGCAAGATGGAAAATGGCGCCCCCCTCCCCCCCCCAAAAAAAAAAAAACACCAAAAGAAGCATGTGCGCGCGCCGTGCGAAAAAAATGTGCGTGGCCACACACCAGAAGGGGTGTGGCCACTGAAAATGGCCCACAGTGCCCGTTACATTGCCCCACAGTGCCAGTTACATGCCCCACAGTGCCAGATACAATGCCCCACAATGCCAGATACATGCCACACAGTGCCAGTTACAATGCCCCACAGTGCCAGATACATGCCCCACAGTGCCAGTTACAATGCCCCGCAGTGCCGGATACATGCCCCACAGTGCCAGTTACATTGCCCCACAGTGCCAGTTACATTGCCCCACAGTGTCGGATACATGCCCCAC
Organism: Pseudophryne corroboree; assembly: GCF_028390025.1. Classification (NCBI taxonomy): domain Eukaryota; kingdom Metazoa; phylum Chordata; class Amphibia; order Anura; family Myobatrachidae; genus Pseudophryne; species Pseudophryne corroboree. Next base: position 447,598,419 of record NC_086447.1, read on the forward strand.
AGTGCCAGTTACATTTCCCCACAGTGCCAGATACATTGCCCCACAGTGCCAGATACATTGCCCCACAGTGACAGATACATGCCCCACAGTGCCAGATACATGCCCCACAGTGCCAGTTACATTGCCCCACAGTGCCAGTTACATTGCCCCACAGTTCCAGTTACATTGCCCCACAGTGCCAGTTACATGCCCCACAGTGACAGATACATGCCCCACAGTACCAGTTACATTGCCCCACAGTGGCAGTTACATTGCCCCACAGTGCCGGATACATGCCCCACAGTGCCAGTTACATTGCCCCACAGTGCCAGATACATGCCCCACAGTGCCAGTTACATTGCCCCACAGTGCCAGTTACATTGCCCCACAGTTCCAGTTACATTGCCCCACAGTGCCAGTTACATGCCCCACAGTGACAGATACATGCCCCACAGTGCCAGTTACAATGCCCCACAGTGCTGGATACATGCCCCACAGTGCCGGATACATGCCCCACAGTGCCGGATACATGCCCCACAGTGCCAGTTACATGCCCCACAGTGCCAGTTACAATGCCCCACAGTACCAGTTACATTGCCCCACAGTGCCAGTTACATTGTCCCACAGTGCCGGATACATGCCCCACAGTGCCAGTTACATTGCCCCACAGTGCCAGATACATGCCCCACAGTGCCCGATACATGCCCCACAGTGCCAGTTACATTGCCCCACAGTGCCAGTTACATTGCCCCACAGTTCCAGTTACATTGCCCCAGAGTGCCAGTTACATTCCCCACAGTGCCAGATACATGCCCCACAGTGCTGGATACATGCCCGACAGTGCCAGTTACATTGCCCCACAGTGCCAGTTACATTGCCCCACAGTGCCAGATACATGCCCCACAGTGCCAGTCACATTGCCCCACAGTTCCAGTTACCTTGCCCCATAGTGCCAGTTACATGCCCCACAGTTGCAGTTACACAAGACTCTCCTCTCCTCCCCCCCCCCGTCAGTCACTCACCGCTGCAGCACTATCACTCTGCTATGTGAGGGGAGAAGAGCGCAGCGCCTCTCCTGACCCTCACCGCTCCAGGTCTCCGGCGGCGGCTGTGTGGCGCCGGTTTGCTAGCCAATCAGAGCTCGCGGACCGGCAGCCAATCAGGAGACGGTCCACAAGCTCTGATTGGCTAACGCCGCCGGAGACCGGACACACGCAGCGCTGCTGGCAGGGCTGCTAAGTGCTGGCAGCGGTGGTGAGGGAAGGGAGAGACGCCCCCCTCTCCTGGGCCTGCCCAGGCGCCCAGGGCACGTGCCCCACTCGCCCTACCCTAGTTACGCCTCTGCATTATAGCACACGGTATGAGCCGAAATTCACATTATAGCACATAGAATGAGCCAAAACTCACATTATAGCACATGGTATGAGCCTGAATTCACATTATGCCACATGGAATAAGACAAAATTCATGGAGAGTGACAGCAGGGACATAGGGACAGGGAGAGTGACAGAGGGACACGGAAAGTGACAGCAGAGACATAGGGACAGGGAGAGTGACAGAGGGACAGGGAAAGTGACAGCAGGGACATAAGGACAGGGAGTGTGACAGAGGGACAAGGACAGGGACTGCAGGGACATAGGGACAGGGAAAGTGACAGAGGGACAGGGAAAGTGACTGCAGGGACATAGGGACAGGGAGAGTGACAGAGGGACAGGGAAAGTGACTGCAGGGACATAGGGACAAGGAGAGTGACAGAGGGACAGAAAAAGCAGCAGTGCTGTGGTCTGCGGTGTGGTGGATGAGGAGGCTGTGGTCGGCATGGTGCGGAGGTGCAGAGAAGGACTGAGGGAGGCGGCGGGGCAGCTGAGGGCAGCGGCGGTGTAGCAGAGGAGGACGCAGAGGGAGGCTGACGGTGCAAGGAGTAGGAGGCTGTGGTCGGCAGCACTGTGGCTCCTATGACCGCTGTGCTACTATTCCAAATCTGCTATGGACCGGCAGCCAATCAGGAGGGGGCAGGATGGGAGCAGTGGTGTGGAGCAGGAGGGGGCAGGATGGGAGCAGTGGTGCGAAGCAGTGGGGGCAGGATGGGAGCAGTGGCGCGGAGCAGGGGGGGGCAGAATGGGAGCAGTGGTGCGAAGCAGAGTGGGCATTATGGGAGCAGTAGTGCAGAGCGGGGGGGATGGTAGTGAAAGGTACTTGCTCTCGCTCGCTAAATTAAACAAGAATGTCGCCTGCTCGCTGTATCTCCCGGGTCCCGGCCGCCGTCGTTCCCTCGTTGGACACTGCTCCCCATAGCTCCCAGCCGCCGTCGTTGCCTCCGTGGATGGTGGCAGCAGCCTCACACAGGATCCATGGCACAAAGACAGATAGCCGGATCAAGTGTGACTAGAGCTCCCGCTGTGTCCCGCTCCTCCATCTCCTCACAAGTGTCCCGCTCCTCTGTCTCCTCATCAACACAGCAGCTCTCCTCCTGAACAGGCGCCTTGGTGGGGTGCATTAATGCACTGATTTATCTAGGAGCAGTGGCGGATTTTACCTATGGTCTGCAAGATTGCACACACACCCTTTCCCTCCCAGAAAAATACGCCTACTTAGCTCAGAGTCAGTGAAGCCAGATGCAGTCAGTGAGACTGCACTGGCTTCACTGTGACTGGTAGCAGACCTCCCAACATCGGCACCTTGTCGTGAGGGACTCCCCTTACGAGGCAAAGCCGTACCTGTTCAAAAGGCATGGGCATGCCGCGATCGCGAGCCACGCCTCCCTTTTTCGAAACTGTGGGGGCATGGCCAGCGCTCTGTGAGATGCTGGCATGCCCCCAGTCCCTCTGTCTACTGTGAATAGACGCTGTGCACATGCGCACAGTGTCTATTAACCGCTGCCCTGCTCTGCACTAAGCAGAGCAGCCAGTGAGTGACAGGAGCCTCCCAACTGCCCCCTACCTCACTGCGGGACACAGCTGCCAGCGAGTGGGACAGCGGGACAGTCCCCAAAAAATGGGACCGTCCTGCGAAAATCAGCACAGTTGGGAGGTATGTGGTAGTGACTTCCTATTGGAAGTCTTACATGCCAGTCAGAGACACTACAGGCAATCCCATAGGGAAGGTGTTTCCTCCCTCTCAGACTGCCAGACCTGGCTGCGAATAGGGGAGAACTGGCTTCCTATAGGAAGCCACAATCTGCCTTTTTCCTGCAGCCCAATCTGGCTTCTATGGGCTGCAGCCGATGCATTCCATAAAAGCGCTGGTCCCAGCATCTGTGAACTACATTGTACAGATGCTGGGACCTGCCTGCGGCGGGGACAAGGAAACAAGGACCCGGCAGCAGGGAGAAGGTACCCAGCAGCCCCCCTCCTCCACCGAGGTAGGATCCGCCGCAAATCTGTCCAACTCCTCTCAAAATTTAATTCCCTGCAAATGCTGCCATGAATACATTTAGAGCAATGTACTTTCTGTAAAATAGAAAAACAAATGTAAAAAATAATGTAGTAGAGCTTGTTATAAACGTATCAGGGTGGAATGACATTTATGCTGGCTTGGTTATTGCAAAGAAATCCTAAAGTGCATTTTTCATCTTTCTGTGCTGTAAAATGCTATATTTTTTGGAGATGAGTGACTTTGGTTTTTGAAATCCGAACCCACCCAAATTTTGCATACACAAATACTTCCGAGCCCGGGCTTGGGTTTTCCCATGAGGCTCGGTTTCCAAAACGAGCCAAGGCCATGATGTAATGAAGCCAGAGTTCGGCGGCTGTGCAGGATACTGGCCGAACTATGACTTTTTTTTAAAGGGACAATTATGTACAAGGCATGGTTTAGCATGAAAAATAGTCAGATTTCGGCTGGTATTCTGCACCGCCACCAAACTCAGACTTCATTCCATCCCACCCAAAATATAATCTTCCCAGCATCAGATCTCAAATGCTTGGGATTCAATAACAGTCATTCCCTTGTGGTTCAGTTGCCATTGTATACAGGATGTTGGAGAGTTAGGGTGGGCTGTAGACTGCAGCATCAGTGTCAGTGAAGGGCTGTGGGGTGCAACAAAGCACTACTGTGGAAGACTGTGAAGGGCTGTGGACTGTCTTCAGCACAAAGAAGAGTGTTCATGAAGGGCTGTGCAAGCACGACTGTGACACTGCTGCCTTGGCTGTGTCAGACTGTGAAGGGCTGTGGGGTATAGCACTATGGACTGTGTCAGTGAAGGTCTGTGGGGTGCAAGAACTACTGTGGCAGACTGAAGTGCTGTGGGCTACAGCACTAAGTAAGTACACTGTGTCAGTTAAGGGCTGTAGGGTGCCACTGTTGGGGCAGACTGTGAAGGGCTGTGGGCTGATGCAGCATTAAGAAGATTGTGTCAGTAAAGGGCTGTGGGGTGCAAGCACTACTGTGGCACCACTGCTGTGGCTGTGTCAGACTGTAAAGGGCTGTGGGCTGCCTACATCACTGTGTGGCATTGTGTTCAGGCAGGCACCATGTTAAAAAACAAAAAATACAACTGTCAAATAATAACATTTATTAGGTGCCAGTGTGCCACCAATATTATAAATGCAGTGAGTCACAGCAGTGTGTATAAAATGAAAATGAAAAAAATTGTGTGTATTGTTCAGGTATTGTTTTGTAAAATAATACTGTTCATTAGGTGCCAGTGTGCCACCATTACTATAAGTGCAGTGAGTACCAGCAATTTGTAAAAAAAAAATCTCCTATATATTAGCCCTGTGTGCCTGGCCCTCTAACGCTGGGTGGAGTCACAGGGCTGGGCGGAGTTAGCAGCTCCTGCCCTGTCCCAGTGCCAACACAGAACGTAGCAGCAGCCACAGAAACCACCCACCATCCCCACACAGAAACCGGGAGGGAGGAACAGGTTGCCCCGCACTCTGCCCTGTCGCACAGGGACCTGGGTAACCCCTTCACCCATGAAGCTCCTCTCCTGGGTGGCTGACGCTAGGAGAGGCCCGGGCTCCCCGTGGCCGCGGTGCAGGGAGAACGCATTTGGAACGGAGTCTTCACCTCTCTCTTCAGCAATCTCCTGTAGTGCAGGGTTCCAACGACCACAGGGGCCCCTCGGGCTCTATGCCGGTGAAGCTCCCGCCCTCCAGAGCCTGGCTGCGGGTAAGGTCCAGTTCCCCGCTGCTGCCAACCCTGTAGCGTGCGAGTGAAGTGAACATCTCCCCTCCGTCATCGGCCAGAGCTGTGTGCAGGGTGACGTCCTGCCCGGGGCTCAGACCGGACGCCCGGAGCCTCAGGGGGGCATCAAAGAGGCAGCGGTCCGGGGAGAGCTGCAGGGAGACTGAAGACATGGGGCGGCAGCAGCGGTACACACACAGCTTAGAGGCAGTCAGGGCCCTGATCATTGGTAACCCGGAGCTACACTGCTGCTGCTGGAGGGGTTCAAAGTTCTAATGTGTCAGTGCCAGCTGCAGTGCCTCTGCTCACACTCACCCGATTGTTATGCATTAAGGTTGGTGGGGGCAGAGGGCAATACATTTGTAGGGGTCACTATACCATCCAGAATACCTGCCCACCACACAGTGACGTGCGGTGAGGGCCATGGCTAGTGAGGCACTGACTAATTGCACCCTGCATCCCCCCACCCCCCTTCATTATTATAAAAGTATAAAAATAAACAGCGTGTGTGTGTCCCCTGCCGCCCCGCGCGTCTGTGTCCCCCCCTGCCGCCCCGCGCCTCTGTGTCCCCCCCCCCTGCCGCCCTGCGCCTCTGTGTCCCCCCACCGCCACCCCGCAACTCTGTGTATCCCCCCCGCCGCTCCGCGCTTCTGTGTCCCCTCCCTGCAGCCAGCGCCTCTCTGTGTCCCCTCCCTGCTGCCCCGCGCCTCTCTGTGTCCCCTCCCTGCTGCCCCGCGCCTTTCTGCAGGAGTTAAGGGGGCACAGCCCCTTTCGACGGTGTGAAGAGCGCCCGTAGGGCGCGATGAAGCACCTAGTATATATATATATATATACTGTCGAAGTCGGAAAAGGACACATACAAACAACACACAGAGTGGCGCTTCTTGGTGGTGACGTAAGGACGCAATTGACGTATATGGATGCACCATGCTTCTTTACCATACACCATGCATAGAGTCGCACGGCGTGCATGTTGCAGCGTGGTGGGTGTATACACAGTAAAAGGCGCAATCACTGAGAAACGCCATAAAGACGCACACAGACACATATTTCATACAACACATAAATTACACATAGACAAAACATGTCCAACACCAGACTTGTATTATAATGTATTTATATAATAGAGTGTAAAACCAGATATATACTGTATGTATTATTGGGACAGAACAAGTTTATTATATCATGCTTAGTGTCAAAATGGTCAGGAGAATGTGTGGATTAATTTGATGGCTATGGGTAAATTGGAGCACATTGCAACAATTAGTTATGACCAAATGTATAAATATAAAGTCACATTCTATGAGAACAAAGGACTTCCTGGGAAAACGTGTGCAGAATCTAGTGATGTGCACCGGACATTTTTCGGGTTTTGTGTTTTGGTTTTGGATTCGGTTCCGCGGCCGTGTTTTGGATTCGGACGCGTTTTGGCAAAACCTCCCTGAATCCAATTCGGGTGTGTTTTGGATTCGTTTTTTTTTTTACAAAAACCCCTCAAAAACAGCTTAAATCATAGAATTTGGGGGTCATTTTGATCCCATAGTATTATTAACCTCAATAACCATCATTTCCACTCATTTTCAGCCTATTCTGAACACCTCACACCTCACAATATTATTTTTAGTCCTAAAATTTGCACCGAGGTCGCTGGATGGCTAAGCTAAGCGACCCAAGTGGCCGACACAAACACCTGGCCCATCTAGGAGTGGCACTGCAGTGTCAGGCAGGATGGCACTTCAAAAAAATTGTCCCCAAACAGCACATGATGCAAAGAAAAAAAGAGGCGCACCAAGGTCGCTGTGTGACTAAGCTAAGCGACACAAGTGGCCGACACAAACACCTGGCCCATCTAGGAGTGGCACTGCAGTGTCAGGCAGGATGGCACTTGAAAAAAATACTCCCCAAACAGCACATGACGCAAAGAAAAAAAGAGGCACAATGAGGTAGCTGTGTGACTAAGATAAGCGACCCAAGTGGCCGACACAAACACCTGGCCCATCTAGGAGTGGCACTGCAGTGTCAGGCAGGATGGCACTTCAAAAAAATTGTCCCCAAACAGCACATGATGCAAAGAAAAAAAGAGGTGCACCAAGGTCGCTGTGTGACTAAGCTAAGCGACCCAAGTGGTCGACACAAACACCTGGCCCATCTAAGAGTGGAACTGCAGTGTCAGGCAGGATGGCACTTCAAAACAATTGTCCCCAAACAGCACATGATGCAAAGAAAAAAAGAGGCGCACCAAGGTCGCTGTGTGACTAAGCTAAGCGACACAAGTGGCTGACACAAACACCTGGCCCATCTAGGAGTGGCACTGCAGTGTCAGGCAGGATGGCACTTCAAAAAAATTGTCCCCAAACAGCACATGATGCAAAGAAAAATGAAAGAAAAAAGAGGTGCAAGATGGAATTGTCCTTGGGCCCTCCCACCCACCCTTATGTTGTATAAACAGGACATGCACACTTTCACGAACTCATCATTTCAGCGACAGGGTCTGCCACACGACTGTGACTGAAATGACTGGTTGGTTTGGGCCCCCACCAAAAAAAGAAGCAATCAATCTCTCCTTGCACAAACTGGCTCTACAGAGGCAAGATGTCCACATCATCATCATCCTCCGATTCCTCACCCCTTTCACTGTGTACATCCCCCTCCTCACAGATTATTAATTCGTCCCCACTGGAATCCACCATCTCAGGTCCCTGTGTACTTTCTGGAGGCAATTGCTGCTGGTGAATGTCTCCACGGAGGAATTGATTATAATTCATTTTGATGAGCATCATCTTCTCCACATTTTCTGGAAGTAACCTCGTATGCCGATTGCTGACAAGGTGAGCGGCTGCACTAAACACTCTTTCGGAGTACACACTGGAGGGAGGGCAACTTAGGTAGAATAAAGCCAGTTTGTGCAAGGGCCTCCAAATTGCCTCTTTTTCCTGCCAGTATACGTACGGACTGTCTGACGTGCCTACTTGGATGCGGTCACTCATATAATCCTCCACCATTCTTTCAATGGTGAGAGAATCATATGCAGTGACAGTAGACGACATGTCAGTAATCGTTGGCAGGTCCTTCAGTCCGGACCAGATGTCAGCACTCGTTCCAGACTGCCCTGCATCACCGCCAGTGGGTGGACTCGGAATTCTTAGCCTTTTCCTCGCACCCCCAGTTGCGGGAGAATGTGAAGGAGGAGATGTTGACAGGTCACGTTCCGCTTGACTTGACAATTTTCTCACCAGCAGGTCTTTGAACCTTTGCAGACTTGTGTCTGCCGGAAAGAGAGATACAACGTAGGTTTTAAATCTAGGATCGAGCACGGTGGCCAAAATGTAGTGCACTGATTTCAACAGATTGACCACCCGTGAATCCTGGTTGTCACAACTGAGGGCCTGAGCTGACAGGAGGCAGCCTCAGTTGTAGGGGCTGAGATGTAACGGAACCTGGGAGGTTGTATCAGACCCCTAGACATGTAAGTAACATGTAGAATAACTGCCCGAAGGCGTGACCACGACAACCAGGATAAAAGTCAATGATGTTTATTATGACAAATTCCGTAACACAGCAGCAGTAAAAGGAAACATAAAAGTCAACAGAGGATAAATACAATTCCTGGGTACTACAGGGTGGCAAGGGCCACAGGCACTGGTAGTGTGAGACAGTTCTTATAATCTTCTAGTTGGAAAGTCCTTACCAGGCCTGACTGTAGCAATGGAGAGAACCCAGGATCGTACCAGCTGATGTTCCAGGAAAGGCTGGGCTGCTGAAGGTAAAACGGCTGCTGTGGATACTGGCTGGAACCAGACTGTTGTTGGTACGGAGTGGATACTGGCTGGAACCAGTTAAATAATAAACAAACTTGAGAGCGATGAAATAATAATGACGTTTGGAGTTTGAGAGCGGTGAAATAATAATACCGGTGGAGAGTGGTAAACTGCAGAAAAGGACACCGGCCCTTTAAGAGAAGCTATACACTGCTGGAAGCTGGGCTGGAAGCAGGTGATTGTTTGAGAGCGGTGAAATAATAATACCGGTGGAGAGTGGTAAACTGCAGAAAGGACACCGGCCCTTTAAGAGAAGCTGTACACTGCTGGAAGCTGGGCTGGAAGCAGGTGATTGTTGTAGCTGGAAACAGGTGAGTCCAGAATGGATCGGAGAGTCAGGCTACACCACAGATGGAATGCTGGTGCGGGTCTCTATAGCAGAAGTCTGGAGACAGGAGCTGGAACCTGGAAGACAACCACAGGAGAGAGACAAACTGGAACTAGGTTAGACAACCAAAGCACTGACGCCTTCCTTGCTCAGGCACAGCTTACTTATACCTGCAGCAAGGAAGGGGTTGGCTAGGCAATTATGCAAATCAACAATACAGACAGCAGATTGGTGGAAATGATCAGATGACAAAATCCAAGATGGCTGCGCCCATGCAGACACTTGGAGGGAAGTTTGGTTTGTAATCCATGTGAGAATTGAAGCAGCAATGGCGGCGCCGGCCACAGGAGACAGGAGACGCCAGACTGATGAATGCACATCCAAACCACGCGGGCACAGCGGAGGCCGCGGCTGACGTAATCGCCACTCTGACACTTTGCATGCAGAAACTCAGGGACGGCGGCGGAGGCCGCGGGAGACGCCATGCCAGATGTAATATGGCGTTTACTGTGACCTCGTCTCAGAGAGACAGGAGAGGATGCAGGAATGTAAACATCAGGATAACAGATGGGATCCGGTCCTGGAGCGCTGAGCCAGCCTTAGGAGGCATCTGAAGGGTAAGTAATGGCGTCCAGATACCCGGATCGTGACAGCACCCCCCCCTTTAGGAGTGGCCCCAGGACACTTCTTAGGCTTTAAAGGAAACTTTGCGTGGAAATTTCGGACCAAGGCAGGAGCATTGACGTCTGAGGCATTGGTCCAAGAGCGTTCTTCAGGACCATAGCCCTTCCAGTCAATGAGGTATTGTAACTGACCGTAACGGAAACGTGAGTCCAAAATCTTGGCCACCTCGTACTCGACTCCCCGTTGAGTCTGAACTTTGGGAGCTGGAGGAAGTGCGGAATGAAACCGATTCAGGATCAGCGGTTTCAACAAAGAAACATGAAATGTCCTGGGTATTTTCAAGAAGGATGGTAACTGTAACCTGTAGGCAACAGGATTGATGACTTGTTCAATCTTGAAGGGTCCGATGTAGCGAGGTGCAAATTTCATGCTGGGAACTCTCAACCTCAAATTCTTCGTGGACAGCCACACACGATCACCCACCTTGAGAGCAGGAACCGCTCTACGCTTCCTATCGGCAAACTTCTTATACCTGAATGAGGCTTTAAGCAGGGCTGCGCGGACGTTCCTCCAGTTATTTGAAAACTGACGCAAGGTGACATCCACTGCTGGAACAGAAGTTGCGGGAAGCGGTTGGAATTCTGGGACTTTAGGGTGGAATCCATAATTAATGAAGAATGGTGTAGAAGAAGATGAGGAATGGTATTGATTGTTGTGGCTGAACTCGGCCCAAGGAAGGAGTTGAACCCAGTCATCTTGAGAGGAAGACACATATATACGGAGGAAGGCCTCCAAGTCCCGATTCACCCTCTCGGTTTGACCATTGGTCTGAGGATGGTAAGCCGTGGAAAACTTTAACTTGACTTGGAGGGCTTGACACAAACTTCGCCAAAATTTGGCTACAAATTGTACTCCACGATCTGAGATGATCTCTTCAGGAAGACCGTGAAGTCGGAAGATCTCTTGTATAAACACTTGAGCCAACTTGGAAGCTGACGGAAGACCGGTGAGAGGGATGAAATGTGCCATCTTGGTGAACCGGTCAACTACCACCCAGATGGTATTAAACTTGTTGCAGATAGGTAGATCGGAAACAAAGTCCATCGACAAATGGGTCCAAGGTCGACGGGGAACAGATAATGGAACCAGTTGCCCCGCAGGCGACTGGCGGGAGACTTTGTGTTGGGCACACTTTGGGCAGGAGGCAATAAATTCCATAACGTCCTTCTTCAGAGTTGGCCACCAGTAGGACCTAGAAATAAATTCAAGGGTTTTCTGAATGCCTGTATGTCCAGCAAAACGGGAAGCATGGGCCCAATGCATGAGCTTCTTCCTTAGAACTGGCTTAACAAAACTTTTCCCTGGTGGAGGCGTAGAGTCCATCCCTACCGTGGAGAATGCCAACGGATTAATAATAGGATGCTTGTCTGCAGACTCGGACTCATTTTCTTGCTCCCATGAGCGGGAAAGGGCATCGGCCTTACGATTCTGAGAACCCGGACAGAACTGGAGTTTAAAGTCAAACCTAGAGAAGAAAAGTGCCCATCTGGCCTGACGAGGATTCAGACATTGTGCGCCTTTGAGATATAAAAGATTTTTGTGGTCGGTAAGTATGGTGATTGAGTGGGAAGCTCCCTCCAACAGGTATCTCCACTCCTCCAGAGCGAGCTTGATGGCTAGCAACTCCTGATCGCCAATGGCATAGTTGCGCTCAGCTGGGGAGAACTTCCGGGAGAAGAAACTGCAAGGATGTAGATGTCCATCTTTGGCCCTCTGGGATAACACTGCTCCTACTCCAACGGAGGAGGCATCTACCTCTAAGATAAAAGGAGAGTCGGTGTCGGGCTGTTTCAGAACTGGTGCAGAGATGAACCGTTGCTTCAGAAGGTGAAAGGCCTGTGTAGCTTCCTCGGACCACTTGGACGGATTAGCACCTTTCTTGGTTAATGCAGTGATAGGCGCCACAATGGTGGAAAAGTCTCGTATAAATTTTCTATAATAATTGGCGAACCCTAAGAACCTCTGGACCCCTTTGAGGCTTAAGGGTATAGGCCAATTCTGGATTGCTTGGAGTTTCTCAGGATCCATCTCTAGTCCGGAACCGGACACAATGTAACCTAGAAACGGAATGGTTTTAACTTCAAACACACACTTCTCCAATTTACAATAGAGGTGATTGACACGGAGACGGAAAAGAACCTCTTTTACCCAGAAACGATGATCTTCGAGATTATTAGCAAAGATGAGGATGTCGTCTAGATAAACCACGACATGGCGGTACAAGATGTCCCTGAAAATCTCATTCACGAAGTGCTGGAAGACTGCTGGAGCGTTGCTCAATCCGAAGGGCATGACGAGGTACTCATAATGTCCGTCACGGGTGTTAAAGGCGGTCTTCCACTCGTCACCCTCACGAATTCGGATGAGATTGTAGGCACCCCTCAAGTCCAGCTTTGTGAAAATAGTTGCACCACTAACTCTATCAAAGAGCTCGGTAATCAGGGGTAAAGGGTATCGGTTCTTGACGGTAATGTCGTTCAGACCTCTGTAGTCGATGCACGGACGCAGACCACCGTCTTTCTTCTTAACGAAGAAGAAGCCTGCGCCGGCTGGAGAAGAAGATGGTCGGATGAAACCCTTCGCCAGGTTCTCTTTGATGTACTCTTCCATGGAGTGTGTCTCAGGCAGAGACAACGGATAAGTTCGGCCTCGCGGTGGAACCTTCCCTGGAATGAGGTCGATTGGGCAGTCCCATTCTCTATGAGGAGGAAGGATATCAGCAGAGGCTTTACTGAACACGTCCGTGAAGTCTTGATATGGAGGAGGCGGAACATCAGATGACCTGGGGAAGGAAGAACAAACAGGAAGAACTTTGGCTAAACAAGTCTCAGCACAGGAGGGACCCCATGCCAGTATTTGCGTAGTCGTCCAGTCAATTGATGGGTTGTGGAGACGGAGCCATGGAAGGCCTAAAACCACTGGATGTGTGGCTCTTGGAATCACTAAAAAAGAAATATACTCAGAATGAAGAACTCCCACTCTCAGACGAACTGGAAGAGTCCTTAAGGAAATGACTGCGTCAAAAATCTTGCTGCCATCCACGGCAGTCAAAGAGATGGACGAGGACAGTCTCTCGGTGGGTAGGGACCACCGTTTAACATAAGCTTCGGTTATGAAATTCCCAGCTGCTCCGGAATCAAGGAGGGCAATGACGTTCCTGTAACGTTGAGCAATTTGGAGCGACACTGGGAGGTTACAGTCATGAGGAGATGGAGAGGAGATCATTACTCCTAGCCGGCCCTCTCCTTGGCGAGCTAGGATCTGGAGTTTCCCGGACGTTTGGGACAGGCATTGATAGTGTGCGACGGAGCTGCACAGTAGAGACAGAGAGACTCAGAGAGACGTCTTCGGCGCTCAGCGGGAGATAGACGGGAACGACTTATTTTCATAGGCTCATCCTTGGATGGAGATGGTTGACGAGGAGGAGGAGCAGAAGATTTAGGAGTAGATGATCTTCCTCGCTCGGTTGCTCTCTCTCTCTGAAACGTAGATCAACCTTCGTGCAAAGAGAAATTAGCTCATCCAACTTAGAGGGCAAGTCTCTGGTAGCTAACTCATCCTTGATGCGTTCTGATAAGCCATGCCAGAATGCAGCATACAGGGCCTCGTCGTTCCATGCCAGTTCGGATGCCAGGATTTTAAACTGTATAAGATACTGTCCCACAGTACGTGTTCCCTGGCGTAAACGGAGAATCTCAGATGAAGCAGATGTTATCCGGCCTGGCTCGTCGAAGATGCGCCTGAATGTAGCTACAAAGTCAGTATAGGAGGATAGCAGGGGATCAGACTTCTCCCATAAAGGTGATGCCCAGTCAAGGGCTGAGCCACTGAGAAGGGAGATGATATAGGCAATTTTGGTACGGTCACTGAAGAAATTGCCAGGTAGAAGCTCAAAGTGGATTTCACATTGATTGAGAAATCCCCTGCAGAACCTTGGAGATCCATCAAATTTTGCTGGCGTTGGAAGATGAAGATGTGGACTGGAAATGGGTAAGGTGGGTGGGGTTACAGCTGGTGTCACTGTAGTGGACGCACTGGACGTGCCAGGTCCACGGAGGGTCGTTTGAATCCCATCCAGCCGTGTAGAGAGATCCTGGAGACAGCGGATGATGTGGCCCTGTGCAGCCTCCTGATGTTCAAGTCGGGCTGCCAGTTCTTGCATCGGCCTGGCCGCTTGATCCTGGTCTCCGGCTGGATTCATTAGGTCAGTGCTTACTGTCACAACTGAGGGCCTGAGCTGACAGGAGGCAGCCTCAGTTGTAGGGGCTGAGATGTAACGGAACCTGGGAGGTTGTATCAGACCCATAGACATGTAAGTAACATGTAGAATAACTGCCCGAAGGCGTGACCACGACAACCAGGATAAAAGTCAATGATGTTTATTATGACAAATTCCGTAACACAGCAGCAGTAAAAGGAAACATAAAAGTCAACAGAGGATAAATACAATTCCTGGGTACTACAGAGTGGCAAGGGCCACAGGCACTGGTAGTGTGAGACAGTTCTTATAATCTTCTAGTTGGAAAGTCCTTACCAGGCCTGACTGTAGCAATGGAGAGAACCCAGGATCGTACCAGCTGATGTTCCAGGAAAGGCTGGGCTGCTGAAGGTAAAACGGCTGCTGTGGATACTGGCTGGAACCAGACTGTTGTTGGTACGGAGTGGATACTGGCTGGAACCAGTTAAATAATAAACGAACTTGAGAGCGATGAAATAATAATGAAGTTTGGAGTTTGAGAGCGGTGAAATAATAATACCGGTGGAGAGTGGTAAACTGCAGAAAAGGACACCGGCCCTTTAAGAGAAGCTATACACTGCTGGAAGCTGGGCTGGAAGCAGGTGATTGTTTGAGAGCGGTGAAATAATAATACCGGTGGAGAGTGGTAAACTGCAGAAAGGACACCGGCCCTTTAAGAGAAGCTGTACACTGCTGGAAGCTGGGCTGGAAGCAGGTGATTGTTGTAGCTGGAAACAGGTGAGTCCAGAATGGATCGGAGAGTCAGGCTACACCGCAGATGGAATGCTGGTGCGGGTCTCTATAGCAGAAGTCTGGAGACAGGAGCTGGAACCTGGAAGACAACCACAGGAGAGAGACAAACTGGAACTAGGTTAGACAACCAAAGCACTGACGCCTTCCTTGCTCAGGCACAGCTTACTTATACCTTCAGCAAGGAAGGGGTTGGCTAGGCAATTATGCAAATCAACAATACAGACAGCAGATTGGTGGAAATGATCAGATGACAAAATCCAAGATGGCTGCGCCCATGCAGACACTTGGAGGGAAGTTTGGTTTGTAATCCATGTGAGAATTGAAGCAGCAATGGCGGCGCCGGCCACAGGAGACAGGAGACGCCAGACTGATGAATGCACATCCAAACCACGCGGGCACAGCGGAGGCCGCGGCTGACGTAATCGCCACTCTGACACTTTGCATGCAGAAACTCAGGGACGGCGGCGGAGGCCGCGGGAGACGCCATGCCAGATGTAATATGGCGTTTACTGTGACCGCGTCTCAGAGAGACAGGAGAGGATGCAGGAATGTAAACATCAGGATAACAGATGGGATCCGGTCCTGGAGCGCTGAGCCAGCCTTAGGAGGCATCTGAAGGGTAAGTAATGGCGTCCAGATACCCGGATCGTAACAGCGGTTAAGCGAATTAAGGGCTCCATCCACAAGTCCGACATGCCTAGCGGAATCGCTCTGTTTTAGCTCCTCCTTCAATGTCTCCAGCTTCTTCTGCAAAAGCCTGATGAGGGGAATGACCTGACTCAGGCTGGCAGTGTCTGAACTGACTTCACGCGTGGCAAGTTCAAAGGGTTGCAGAACCTTGCACAACGTTGAAATCATTCTCCACTGCGCTTGAGTCAGGTGCATTCCCCCTCCTTTGCCTATATCGTGGGCAGATGTATAGGCTTGAATGGCCTTTTGCTGCTCCTCCATCCTCTGAAGCATATAGAGGGTTGAATTCCACCTCGTTACCACCTCTTGCTTCAGATGATGGCAGGGCAGGTTCAGGACTGTTTGCTGGTGCTCCAGTCTTCGGCACGCGGTGGCTGAATGCCGAAAGTGGACCGCAATTCTTCGGGCCACCGACAGCATCTATTGCACGCCCCTGTCGTTTTTTAAATAATTCTGCACCACCAAATTCGATGTATGTGCAAAACATGTGACGTGCTGGAATTTGTCTAGATGTAATGCACGCACAATATTGCTGGCGTTGTCCGATGTCACAAATCCCCAGGAGAGTCCAATTGGGGTAAGCCATTCTGCGATGATCTTCCTCAGTTTCCGTAAGAGGTTGTCAGCTGTGTGCCTCTTCTGGAAAGCGGTGATACAAAGCATAGCCTGCCTAGGAACGAGTTGGCGTTTGCGAGATGCTGCTACTGGTGCCGCCGCTGCTGTTCTTGCTGCGGGAGGCAATACATCTACCCAGTCTGCTGTCAAAGTCATATAGTCCTGAGTCTGCCCTGCTCCACTTGTCCACATGTCTGTGGTTAAGTGGACATTGGGTACAACTGCATTTTTTAGGACACTGGTGACTCTTTCTGACATCTGTGTACATTTTCGGTATCGCCTGCCTAGAGAGATGGAACCTAGATGGTATTTGGTACCGGGGACACAGTACCTCAATCAAGTCTCTAGTTGCCTCTGAATTAACGGTGGATACCGAAACCACGTTTCTCACCGCCCAGGCTGCCAAGGCCTGAGTTATCCGCTTTGCAGCAGGATGACTGCTGTGATATTTCATCTTCCTCGCAAAGGACTGTTGGACAGTCAATTGCTTACTGGAAGTAGTACAAGTGGTCTTCCGACTTCCCCTCTGGGATGACGATCGACTCCCAGCAGCAACAAAAGCAGCGCCAGCAGTAGTAGGCGTTACACTCAAGGATGCATCGGAGGAATCCCAGGCAGGAGAGGACTCGTCATACTTGCCAGTGACATGGCCTGCAGGACTATTGGCTTTCCTGTGTAAGGTGGAAATTGACACTGAGGGAGTTGGTGGTGTGGTTTGCAGGAGCTTGGTTACAAGAGGAAGGGATTTAGTGGTCAGTGGACTGCTTCCACTGTCATCCAAAGTTTTTGAACTTGTCACTGACTTATGATGAATGCGCTGCAGGTGACGTATAAGGAAGGATGTTCCGAGGTGGTTAACGTCCTTACCCCTACTTATTACAGCTTGACAAAGGCAACACACGGCTTGACACCTGTTGTCCGCATTTGTGTTGAAATAATTCCACACCAAAGATGTGATTTTTTTTGTATTTTGACCAGGCATGTCAATGGCCATATTCGTCCCACGGACAACAGGTGTCTCCCCGGGTGCCTGACTTAAACAAACCACCTCACCATCAGAATCCTCCTTGTCAATTTCCTCCCCAGCACCAGCAACACCTATATCCTCATCCTGGTGTACTTCAACAGTGACATCTTCAATTTGACTATCAGGAACTGGACTGCGGGTGCTCCTTCCAGCACTTGCAGGGGGCGTGCAAATGGTGGAAGGCGTAAGCTCTTCCCGTCCAGTGTTGGGAAGGTCAGACATCGCAACCGACACAATTGGACTCTCCTTTGGGATTTGGGTTTTAGAAGAACGCACAGTTCTTTGCTGTGCTTTTGCCAGCTTAAGTCTTTTCATTTTTCTAGCGAGAGGATGAGTGCTTCCATCCTCATGTGAAGCTGAACCACTAGCCATGAACATAGGCCAGGGCCTCAGCCGTTCCTTGCCACTCCGTGTCGTAAATGGCATATTGGCAAGTTTACGCTTCTCCTCAGACGCTTTCAATTTAGATTTTTGGGTCATTTTACTGAGCTTTTGTTTTTTGGATTTTACATGCTCTCTACTATGACATTGGGCATCGGCCTTGGCAGACGACGTTGATGGCATTTCATCGTCTCGGCCATGACTAGTGGCAGCAGCTTCAGCACGAGGTGGAAGTAGATCTTGATTTTTCCCTATTTTAACCTCCACATTTTTGTTCTCCATTTTTTAATGTGTGGAATTATATGCCAGTATAAATAGCAATGGCCTACTACTATATATACTGCGCACAACTGAAATGCACCACAGGTATGGATGGATAGTATACTTGACGACACAGAGGTAGGTACAGCAGTGGCCTACTGTACCGTACTGCTATATATATTATATACTGGTGGTCAGCAAACTGTGCAAAACTGAAATGCACCACAGGTATGGATGGATAGTATACTTGACGACACAGAGGTAGGTACAGCAGTGGCCTTCTGTACCGTACTCCTATATATTATATACTGGTGGTCAGCAAAATCATGCACTGTACTCCTACTATATACTACAATGCAGCACAGATATGGAGTGTTTTTCAGGCAGACAACGTATACTGGTGGTCACTGGTCAGCAAAACTCTGCACTGTACTCCTCCTATATAATATACTGGTGGTCCCCAGTGCCCACAATAAAGCAGTGTGAGCACAGATATATGCAGCACACTGAGCACAGATATGGAGTCTTTTTCAGGCAGACAACGTATACTGGTGGTCACTGTCAGCAAAACTCTGCACTGTACTCCTCCTATATAATACAGCTGCTCCCCAGTCCCCACAATTAAGCAGTGTGAGCACAGATATATGCAGCACACTGAGCACAGATAAGGAGCGTTTTTTCAGGCAGACAACGTATATACTGGTGGTCACTGTCAGCAAAACTATGCACTGTACTCCTCCTATATTATACAGCTGCTCCCCAGTCCTCCCCACAATTAAGCAATAAAGCACAATCAAGTTCAACAATAAACGGAGAGGACGCCAGCCACGTCCTCTCCCTAACATTTCCAATGCACGAGTGAAAATGGGGGCGACTCGCGGCTGCTTATATAGAATCCGAATCTCGCGAGAATCCGACAGCGGGATGATGAATTTTGGGCGCGCTCGGGTTAACCGAGCCATACGGGAGAATCTGAGTATGCCTCAGACCCGTGTAAAATGGGTGAAGTTCGGGGGGGTTCGGTTTCCGAGGAACCGAACCCGCTCATCACTAGCAGAATCCCAGTGGTTAATCCCTGTATCTACATCTTGAAACTGGACATTGCTTACACATGAACTGACCAATAACACACAATGAATGAGAAACCTCCTTTTCCTGGACCTATGGAAGGAGATCAAACCCAACAACCTATTAACTCCCACTGTTTGATATATGCAGTTTTCTAAGGTATAGTTAGTTAGTAGCTGAGAGGAAGTAATGAAAGAAGGTTCTATGGGATAGGGTGATGTATACTGGTTGTAACTATTTCTTATGTAACTGTAACTCTGTAACCCTATCTTATATTTATACATGTTATACTGCATGATATCCTGTACATATGTTATTTTGTATGCATAACTTTTAATATCAAATACATATATATCTCTGAGCATTGGACCTCAGTAATTTCATGTGTGCGGCTACTTGCTTTCTCTTTAAGGACATAGTGCTGCGACTTTCAGCGCACTATTATCGTATATGGTAATAAGATGCGCCTTGCGTCCGCAGTATATATTAACGCTGGCATGTAAATGTTTATTTAAAATAATGGAAATTCACAGTTGGGGGCTACGTCAGGGATATCACGTACTTAATTATGTGCAGTACAGACGCGCTGTGGTCTACCGGTTAATGGTGGACGCATCTAATGCCGATAAACCACATCCATTTGTAGTCCTATCAGTAAGGCACTGATATGAATCAAGGGACAATAGTTTCTTTGTTGCCTGTGAGTGTGACAAAAATGCACAATATTAGAAATGTTACAGCGTACTATTTATTGTTGCTAACGAGGTTCAATAAGTCATATTGTGGATTGTTTATCTGTTAAGTAAATTTAAAGAGCGTTTAAAAGTTGGTGCATGCGTCTAATTCGCATAGTACGTATATAGCTTGGTTAGCACGCTGCATCCT
Organism: Pseudophryne corroboree; assembly: GCF_028390025.1. Classification (NCBI taxonomy): domain Eukaryota; kingdom Metazoa; phylum Chordata; class Amphibia; order Anura; family Myobatrachidae; genus Pseudophryne; species Pseudophryne corroboree. Next base: position 447,618,272 of record NC_086447.1, read on the forward strand.
ACTCGCATACTGCTAACACAGGCCTGAAGTAACAAAGCTTCGTTCGCGCTGAAAAAGTGTGTGGAAGTTTTGTTAGCATGCAGTGGGAATTGTCCATCAGGGCAACTTCCGGTGCTTGTATAATTTGGAATAAAATTGACAAAGCATAGAGCTAGTGTTTTTGAAACTAGCCGCATGGCTTGGACTCCATTTCGTGTCCAAGCACATGGCTTGGATGGGGGAGGAGCAGTGGCCATTTTAGGTTTAATGTAGTTACAGCTGCACAATCTGCATTGGTCTTATCAAAACCAACATAATTTAAAATCACTCCTACCTACCTAGCTAACAGCTGACTTCCAGCTGTTCCTGGAAGCCATTGTTAAACAATCTGTAGCCTTTGTCACAAGTAAACAATATACTGTATATATACAAATCCATCACCATTTTCTGTAACGTCCTACAGGATGCTGGGACTCCGTAAGGACCATGGGGATTAGACGGGCTCCGCAGGAGATAGGGCACTTTAAGAAAGCTTTGGATTCTGGGTGTGCACTGGCTCCTCCCTCTATGCCCCTCCTCCAGACCTCAGTTTTACACTGTGCCCAGAGGGAAATGGGTGCACTGCAGGGAGCTCCCCTGAGTTCTCTGCCTAGAAAGCATTTTTGTTTGGATTTTTTCTATATTTTTTACAGGGAGCACTGCTGGCAACAGGCTCCCTGCATCGAGGGACTGAGGAGTGAGGGGCAGACCTACTTAAATGATAGGCTCTGCTTCCTCGGCTACTGGACACCATTAGCTCCAGAGGGGGTGAACACAGGTTCGTCCTGGGCGTTCACTCCCAGAGCCGCGCCGCCGTTCTCCTCACAGAGCCAGAAGAAACGAAGCCAGAAGACGTCTCAGGCGGCAGAAGCCTTCAGAGCTTCACTGAGGTAACGCACAGCACCGCAGCTGTGCGTCATTGCTCCCATACACCTCACAAACTCCAGTCACTGTAAGGGTGCAGGGCGCAGGGGGGAGGGGGGGGGGGGGCGCCCTGGGCAGCAATATAAACACCTCTCTTATGGCAAAAGACTATGGGGGTAATTCCAAGTTGATCGCAGCAGGATTTTTGATAGCAACTGGGCAAAACCATGTGCACTGCAGGGGAGGCAGATATAACATGTGCAGAAAGAGTTAGATTTGGGTGGGTTATTTTATTTCTGTGCAGGGTAAATACTGGCTGCTTTATTTTTACACTGCAAATTAGATTGCAGATTGAACTTACCACACCCAAATCTAACTCTCTCTGCACGTTATATCTGCCTCCCCTGCAGTGCACATGGTTTTGCCCAGTTGCTATCAAAAATCCTGCTGCGATCAACTTGGAATTACCCCCTATATACATATACAGGTGGGCACTGTACATGTATATGAAAGAGCCCCCGCCATTTTTTAATAACTTTGAGCGGGACAGAAGCCCGCCACCGAGGGGGCGGGGCTTCTCCCTCAGCACTCACCAGCGCCATTTTCTCTCCACAGCACCGCTGAGAGGAAGCTCCCCGGACTCTCCCCTGCTTTACACACGGTGAAAGGGGGTTTTGAAGGAGAGGGGGGGGGGCACATATTTGGCATTTTATTACTACACAGCGCTTCTGGGAAAAGGCATTCTGTGTTTCTTTCCAGGGGTATAGCGCTGGGGTGTGTGCTGGCATACTCTCTCTCTGTCTCTCCAAAGGGCCTTAAAGGGGATACTGTCTTCAGGAAAGAGTTTCCCTGTGTGGTGAAGTGTGTCGGTACGCGTGTGTCGACATGTTTGACAAGGAAGGCTCGCTTAATGTGGAGGGGGAGTGCTTGAATGTCAGATCGCCGTCGGCAACGCCGACTCCGGACTGGGTGGATATGCTGAATGTCTTAAATGCAAATGTAAATCTATTGCATAAAAGGTTAGACAAGGCTGAAGCTAGGGATCAGTCAGGTAGCCAGACCATGCCTGTCCCTGTGGCACCAGGACATTCGGGGTTTCAGAAGCGCACCACATCCTAGATCGATGACACAGATACCGACACGGATACTGACTCTAGTGTCGACTATGAAGATGCAAAATTACAGCCGAGGGTGGCAAAAGGTATTCGGAACATGATTATTGCCATTAAAGAGGTTTTGCATATTACTGAGGAACCCCCTGTCCCTGACACGAGGGTACACATGTTTAAAGGGAAAAAAGCCTGAGGTCACTTTTCCGTCCTCATTTGAGCTAAGCGAATTGTGCGAAAAGGCTTGGGAATCTCCAGATAAGAGACTGCACATTCCCAAAAGTATTCTTATGGCGTATCCCTTTCCACAAACGGATAGGATACGATGGGAATCTTCGCCTAAAGTAGACAAGGCGCTGACACGCTTATCCAAAAAGGTGGCACTGCCTTCTCAGGATACAGCTTCCCTCAAGGATCCTGCTGATCGCAAGCAGGAAATTACCATGAAGCACATTTACACACATTCAGGTACTATTGTTAGACCGGCTATGGCGTCAACCTGGGTTTGTAGTGCTGTCGCGGTATGGGCAGATTCCTTATCTACGGAGATTGACACCTTAGATAGGGATGCCATTTTAATGACCATAGAGCATATCAGAGATGCTGCCTTGTATATGAGAGATGCTGAAAGAGACATTTGTTTATTAAGCTCCAGAATAAACGCTATGTCTATTTCTGCTAGGCGGCTCTTGTGGACCCGACAGTGGACGGGAGACGCCGATTCAAAGCGGCATATGGAGTCCTTGCCTTACAAGGAGGAAGAGTTGTTTGGAGACGCCCTCTCGGACCTTGTCTCTACTGCTACGGCTGGTAAGTCGAATTTCTTACCTTATGTCCCCACTCAGCATACAAAAAAGGCACCTCATTATCAAATGCAGTCCTTTCATTCCAATAAGAGCAAGAAGGTACGGGGATCGTCCTTTGTTGCCAGAGGTAAAGGCAAGGGAAAAAAGCTGCACACAGCCAGTTCCCAGGAGCAGAAGTCCTCCCCTACATCTGCAAAGTCCACCGCATGACGCTGGGACTTCCCGGGGGGAGGCAGATCTAGTGGGGGCACGTCTTCGGTTTTTCAGCCACGTCTGGGTTCGCTCGCAGGTGGATCCCTGGGCATTAGAGATTGTTTCTCAGGGATACAAGCTGGAATTCGAAGACTTGCCTCCTCGCCGGTTTTTCAAATCGGTTCTGCCGGCTTCCCCGTCAGAGAGGGAGCTAGTGCTAGCCGCAATTCAAAAATTGTATATTCAACAGGTGATAGTCACAGTTCCTCATCTCCAGCAAGGAGAGGGATATTACTCAACCCTGTTTGTGGTCCCGAAACCGGACGGTTCGGTCAGACCCATTTTAAATCTAAAATCCCTGAACCTGTACTTGAAGAGGTTCAAGTTCAAAATGGAATCACTCAGGGCGGTCATCGCCAGCCTTTAGGGGAGGGATTGGATGGTGTCCCTGGACATAAAGGATGCATACCTTCATATTCCGATATTCCCCCCTCACCAGGCGTTCCTGAGATTTGCAGTACAGGACTGTCACTACCAATTTCAGACGTTGCCGTTTGGACTTTCCACGGCCCCGCGAATTTTCACCAAGGTAATGGCGGAAATGATGGTGCTCCTGCGCAAGCAGGGTGTCACAATTATCCCATACTTGGACGATCTCCTCATAAAGGCGAGATCTCGGGAGAAGTTGCTGGACAGCGTGTCTCTGTCCATGAAGACGTTGCAGTTGCACGGCTGGATTCTCAATATACCGAAGTCCCAGCTAGTCCCTGCAACGCGTCTGACCTTTTTGGGCCTGATTCTAGACACAGACCAGAAAAAGGTTTTTCTACCGATGGAAAAGGTTCAGGAGCTCATAGCCCTGGTCAGAAACCTATTAAAGCCAAAAAAGGTTTCAGTGCATCATTGCACACGGGTTCTGGGGAAGATGGTGGCTTCATACAAGGCCATCCCCTTCGGCAGGTTCCATGCAAGGACTTTTCAATGGGACCTCTTGGACAAGTGGTCCAGATACCATTTACAAATGCATCAAAGGATCACCCTGTCTCCCAGGACCAGGGTATCTCTCCTGTGGTGGCTGCACAGTGCTCACCTACTGGAGGGTCGTAGGTTCGGCATTCAGGACTGGGTCCTGGTGACCACGGACGCAAGCCTCCGAGGCTGGGGAGCAGTCACACTGGGAAGAAATTTCCAAGGTCTCTGGTCAAATCTAGAGACTTGTCTCCACATCAACGTCCTGGAGTTGAGGGCCATATACAACGCCCTACGTCAAGCGGAGGAATTGCTTCGGGAAAAACGGTTCTGATTCAGTCAGACAATGTCATGGCAGTGGCTCATATAAACCGCCAAGGTGGAACAAGCAGCAGAGTGGCCATGGCAGAAGCGACCAGGATTCTATGCTGGGCGGAAGGCCATGTAAGCGCACTATCAGCAGTGTTCATCCCGGGGGTGGACAACTGGGAGGCGGACTTCCTCAGCAGACACGACCTGCATCCGGGAGAGTGGGGGCTTCATCAGGAAGTCTTCACACAGATCACGAGTTGGTGAGGACTGCCTCAGATAGACATAATGGCATCCCGTCTCAACAAAAAGCTAAAGCGGTATTGCGCCAGGTCAAGAGACCCTCAGGCGGTAGCAGTAGACGCTCTGGTGACACCTTGGGTGTTCAGATCGGTCTATGTGTTTCCTCCTCTTCCTCTCATACCCAAGGTGTTGAGAATAATAAGAATAAGCAGGGTCAGAACAATCCTCGTTGTTCCAGATTGGCCAAGGAGGACTTGGTATCCCGGAGCTGCAAGAGTTGCTCACAGAAGAACCGTGGCCTCTTCCTCTAAGGCAGGACCTGCTGCAGCAGGGGCCCTGTCTGTTCCAAGACTTACCGCTGCTGCGTTTGACGGCATGGCGGTTGAACGCCGGATCCTAGCGGAAAAAGGGATTCCGGAGGAGGTCATTCCTACCCTGATCAAGGCTAGGAAGGACGTGACATTGAAACATTATCACCGTATATGGCGAAAATAGGTTTCTTGGTGTGAGGCCAGAGCTGCTCCTACGAAGGAGTTCCATTTGGGCCGTCTCCTTTACTTCCTTCAAACAGGAGTGAATTTGGGTCTAAAATTAGGGTCCATAAAGGTCCAAATTTAAGCCTTATCTATTTTCTTTCAGAGAGAATTGGCCTCTCTTCCTGAAGTACAGACTTTTGTGAAGGGGTGCTGCATATTCAGCCTCCTTTTGTACATCCGGTGGCGCCTTGGGATCTTAACGTGGTATTACGTTTCCTCAAGTCACCTTGGTTTGAACCACTCAAAACAGTGGAGTTGAAATACCTCATGTGGAAAGTGGTCATGTTGTTGGCATTAGCTTCGGCAAGGCGTGTTTCAGAATTGGCGGCTTTATCACATAAAAGCCCATACTTGGTTTTTCACGTGGATAGGGCAGAGCTGAGGACTCGTCCTCAATTTCTGCCAAAGGTGGTCTCATCTTTTCATGTGAACCAACCTATTGTCATGCCTGTGGGTACACGGGACTTGGAGGATTCCGAGTCCCTGGATGTGGTCAGGGCTTTGAAGATTTATGTGACCAGAACAGCTAGAATCAGGAAAACTGAAGCTCTGTTTGTTCTGTATGCGGCCAACAAGGTTGGCGCGCCTGCTTCAAAGCAGACTATTGCTCACTGGATCTGTAACACGATTCAGCAGGCGCATTCTACGGCAGGATTGCCATTGCCTAAGTCGGTTAAGGCCCATTCCACTAGGAAGGTCTCGGCATTACAGTTGTGCCGAGCAGCTACTTGGTGTTCAGATCAGCTGTGAGTTAGCTGAAGCACTGTGTACTCCAGGCTGCAGTAGACTGAAAACTGGAACTGGAACTGAACTGAACTGCTGGAACCTGTAGTTCCACAGTAGTGATGCGATGGAGAATGCAGATTCCTGACATATATATGCTGTGTGAGGGTTTCATAGAGTGTAATAAATAATGTGTATATATATATATATATATATATATATATATATATATTATTATTATTATTATTATTATTATTATTATATGGATATATGTATATTTATATCATTGTAGGTTCTGCAAGATAGCTATCCAATCTGAATCATAGCATTTCAATTATAGTCAATAGCCATATTTAATTGAAGTCTAATACCTCTAGGGGGATGTTATCAATCACTGGTAAATGATTCCTTTTTATGTACAGAAAATATTGTGAATTCGTGTGGGTTGAAAGTAAGTGTGAGTGGATTGAACCCCGGAAAGTGTGATCTCGTCGGTGAGGCACTGAGTAAGCAGGGGCTTGGTGGCGTGGAGGTTAGCGACCTCACATATTTATTGGTATTGAGGCACGTAGTGTGTGTGTTTTTTTAAGGTAAAACGTGCAGAGGAGCGTGATTTCTGGTGTTATGCTCTGGCTGTGGAGCGCAGCTAGTGAATTTGACTCCCGTGATCATAGGGCCTATAGATAACAAGAACCTATAAGCCGTGCGATTGGACTGCACATGTGTGTATGTGATAAGCTGTCAGCGTCCGGAGTCTTACCGGTACGCTGGGGCCGCGGGGCTGGCTTCCTTGGCGTTGTGCGGGCAGCGGCGGAGGTGGGCTGCTGCGCCGGATCCGTGGGCAGCAGTAGCGGAGGTGAGGGGGTCCGCTCGTGTCGGCGGGACGCCGCTACAGCGGGTCGCTCTTGCTGAACCGTTGCTTGGAGACCAGGGGCAGTGAGCAATGTGGCTTTGCAAAAAGGTCTGCATTACTGGGCGCCGCCATGTTGGAGACCAAGTTTTAAGCATAGTTCCTGTTTCCTGTTTCTTCCAGCCAATCCAGGGGAAGCTCTCCCTATAAAAGGGGGCTGGTTTAGGACAGGGACGCCAGTGCTTCAAGTTACAACCCTGTTGTAGGTGCTTTAGTCTGTGCTCCCAGGATTCCTGCGGTATCTTGGTTCCTCCTGATCCTGCTTGGTCAGTTCTCTGTTGCTGCTGCAGCCCTGCCGTTTCTTGCCTGCTACTGCCTGTGGAAGCGCTCCTGGAAAACCCGGTCCAGTAAGACTCTTTGGGCACAGTCGGCCCCGGGTCTTCTGCCTCGTCTTTCAAGCCACACTCCACAGATCTCCTTCACCAGCCACGCCTTTGTACCACTGACCACAGCCTGCAGATTATTATCTTCAAGCCTCGTTTTCCAAACCACAGTCCACAGTCCTTGTCTCCAGCCACGTTTTCAACTACCATCCACAGTTTCACAGTTCATCATCTACAGTCTCGTCTTTCAAATCACAGTCCGCAGTTCTTCACCTCCAGCCACGTCTTTAACCATTGTGCTTCAGCCTCAGTTCCCTACCTCAGCCCTGTACATAATAAATACTTTCCATTGACTCTCAAACCCCGCCTACGTTCTTCATTGCTCTGTGTCCCATGCGAAGGAACTATATCCAGCCCCCTCATCTGGTTCATTCACAGCCTGCTACCTCCTCGGGCAAATCTCAGCTGCCGGTTCCTCAAAGCCTGCCAGCCGTGACATAAGCAGCACAACGTGATACCATTTGCATAATTTCGCGCAATTGCGGCATCATACGCGCTGTGTTAGCATATGCATGCGTGATTTGTGTAAAGAGAAGGAATTTTTCGCTGATTGTCTCAGGAAATATTCCTGGTGGAACTCCATAGGAAGGCTTGGTGATGTTTCCCAAGCGGAATTCCTGTGGAAAGAAACCAAAAAGATCAGGCTTTTAACCTCCACTGAAAAAGGTGGGGTATTAATTACTGCTGTTAATACTTCATACTTCTAGTGCTGAGGGGTCTCGTAGGGTCCTCACTGGGTACACGGGGAAATCACTACTGGAGTGAACCGTGGTACTGTCCAGAGGAGACAGAGTGGGTGAAAAGCGCTCAGAGGACCTTTCACCATCGTCTTGTGTTGGCCACTTAGTGCTTGTGTTTAAAAAGTCCACAATGGGAGCTAAGTATGCACGCGAGAGGCGTTCAGGAGCCAGGGTACAGGCTGAGGAGCAGGGGCCGAAAGGGTCCGCTAGTTAAGGACAGGGGCCGAAAGGGTCCGCTGGTTATGTGTAAGTAGAATAGTTCCTTACACGGAGGCTTTTTGTAATGATTGGGTAAAAATTATGATGAATGAGTGAATGTCAATTTCCAGTGATTGGTGGTTTTGATCCTGAGGTATTGCAGGTAGTATGAAAACAAATATGTTTAACCAAAGTCATATAAAATAAGAACGAAAACATAATAGCTGTTTAAACTTGTAGCAACAATGGGAAGAAGTAAAAAGGGAAAGCAGGTACACCACCACCGCCATATGTGGAGGGGGAAACAGTTACAGCCAGTATACAAACTATAGAATATAAAAATATGAAAAAGAAATGTAACCTATAATATATACTAACACATGTCAAAAGTTTTATTCAGGAGGAGATGGTGACCCGACTCTGGTTTCGTCCATTTCTCAGGCACTCAGAGGAGTAATATCCAACAGGTAAAAGAGGAGCTATAGCCTGCAGGGGAAGTGGCTGAGACCAGTGGAACTGGTAAGTATGGTGCCATTCAAGTACATACATAGTAAGACCCAATAATAAAATAAAAATCAGGAAAGTAATAACATAAATGGAGAACATCCTGTCCGCACATTAGTATTTCCCAGTAGGAAAGCGGATAGAGAAGGGGTAACCCCCAGGGTGCTTCTTTGTAACTATCACTTAAGAATTATTAATTTCTAGGAAATAGGTCATCGAGATGAGGGCTGCTAGGAATGCCCTTGTCTAGAAAAGCTCGGTAAATGTTTGTTGGACCATGTACAGACCCTTAATATGGGATGAGAAGGATTAAATGAATACTTCACATGACCTAGAAGCTTTTTTTTGTAATACTCGAAAATTTTCTATTAGGATTGAAGATCACTGGTAAACACTAATTTGGCAAATGGGAGGAACGAGAGAAGTGCAACATTACCCTTTGACAAAACCTGCTGAAGCTATGATTGGGCCTCTATGATGCTAAACTCTTTTCTTTTATCCTAGCAGCAATGGCCCCTGACTAACTTAATCGACAGAGATTTGTTGTGTAAATTGAAATATGAAAAACATATATTGTACTCCCACTCAGGAAGTACAAGGAATGTTAGATACTCCTCAAAGACTAATGCTGCATTCCACTGTTCTAGATTCATGTCCATCACAGGTAGAGGAAATTATCTCGCAGATACCGGGTTCCCTATGAATTTAGGATGGACAGGAGACTGGATTGATGGCTAAGGTAGTCCCAGTAGTTACACAGTAAGCACAAGCTTTAAGGAGGGTAAAACCAAGTAGTTAAGAATCAATTCCGCGTAGTGCCCAATCCATCTGTCATTTTAATAAAATCCTCTCCACCTCTACAAACTTTACTGTCACTCAGGGGTGTATCTACCCATTGGCCAGGATGGCACTCGCCAGAGGAGCCAGGCAAGGAGGGGGCGCCACCTGCGGCCAAAGGGTAGAAAAGTAGTACTATCAGACTGTACCTGGTAAGAGTCTGTTACTGCTGGAGCGGCGCCGGTGTCCGGCAGCACCGCACTTGTAATCATACTCAAAATAAACTACAGCTCCTAGCAGCCCTTGTTGCTGGGAGCTCCCGGCAGGAAGGACTGCTGGGAGCTCCCGGCAGCAAGGGCTGCTGGGAACTGTAGTTTATTTTGAGTCTGATTACAAGTGCAGTGCTGCCGGACACTAGTCTGATCACTAGTGCAGTACGGTGCTGATGGACACGCCGGCAGTAACAGACTCTCACCAGGTACACAGCAATTGTTATATAGCACAGTGCTATAGATCTATTTGTTGTTGAAGATAATAAAAAAGTGGCAATGTTTGGGAGAAGGGACTGTAGTACCTGGAAAACGACATGATTTTCATGCATGTTAGATGTAAGTAAGTAGTAAGTAAGCGAAAACTTTAACTTGTTGAGGGCAATAAAGAACATACAAATCTTACCTATTTCAAGGCCAGGTTGAAGGAAATTAATATAACAGTTAATTGTATAATTGATCCTTTTATCTTGGAAGTGATGGCACCCTGATGTTTCTTCTAACAGGAAGCACTTCTACCATCCAACTAATGGTGTTTGGTTAATGACTGGGTCCATTTGAGGCTCATCTCACAGCATCTCATTAGCATTTCATTCGGGATGCAGTCAAGATGCCGGCATTTGGCATCCCGGCGGTCGGAAAGCTGACGCCAGCATCCCGAAACTGCTTGGAATGCTGATGCTGGCATCTCAACATAGATAGCGATGCAGAATGCCAAAAATCCAGATCAAGTTGGTGCCAAAGTCTCCACTGGCAAGCCACGTGGGAGGGTTAGGGTTAGGCTGCGAGGGTGGTAGGGTTGGGGTTAGTCTGCAGGGAGGGAGATTAGAAAGGGTGGGTTAGGGTTAGGCACCACTGAAGAGGCGGGGGGGACGGGTTAGGGTCAGGCTTTGGGAAGGGTGGGTTAGGGTTAGGGGGGAGGGATCGTGTAACGTGAATATGAGACACTACTGTGCGGTGTAATGTGAAAAAGGGACACTACTGTGGCATAATTTGATTTGGAAGTACTATTGGGTCCACGCCCTTCTCCCACAAGACCATGCCCCATTTCCAATACTCCTTATTTCATATGTGTGTAGGGTAGGGGGGGGCACCAGCCCCTTACTTTGCCAGGGGCGCTTGGACCCCTAGATATACCCCTGCTGTCACTAACCCCTATTCTGTTTTCTTCACTGTTTCTTCTTCATCTTTGCTTTCACAAAGGGGGTACAATACATGGACCCGACTCTCCCAAAGTTTCATTGACAGCCTGAGTATTTTCTCCCAGGCCTTGCATAGCTGCTTACTATCCTTTCAGCCCAATAAGAAATCGGTATTGATATCAATTTATCACTGTGCTCTGATACATCTGTGTCTTCACTGGCGGATAATAAAAAACTTTTGTTTCATCTCTTCCAGACAGTACACAAGGTCTCAAAGGATAAACTGCAGTTGTGTAGGACAAGAGTCAAATACTTAGGACGTAGTACTGGTACATGATTAGACAGTTCATATACCACATGCCGTATCGGTCCTTCAAAATTCTGCCCGAACCCGGTATGTCTCATCAGTACGAGTTAGCTGTCACTGATGACAACAGTATATTACTGCATGTGCCTTGAAATGCACAAAGGGTGGAAGATGAGAATACTGGTGAAGGAAAATTTTGTATGGACACTGATGCGCATGATTGTATGGAATATCTGAATCAGACTTTTACTACAAGACCAGACATAAGTGACAGCCCATTAGTGAGCGCAGACCTGATTTTTGTTTTCTAGACTGACGGTAGTTACCACAGACAGACAGACTTATGCACAGGATATGCTGTTGTAAATGACCAAGGTATTATATAAGCTGAAGCCTTTGGGCAGACCGCATGCAGCACTGGTCATTCAGCTGGTCTCGCTGACCGAGGCATGTGAGCTGGCAGAAGATAGGTCAGCCAATATATATACCGACTCAAGAGATGTTTTTGGAGTGATGCTCATGGTACTCTACATTGCAAACACACACCAATTATATTAAGATGCAAATTTGTGTTCCCTACAGGAAAAGGAGGTCTTGAAGGTGAAGGGGTAAGGTCAGGAGTCCTTAGGACTCTGGAGAGATGGACAAGGTAAGCCAGTAGCCCCCAGGGCGTATCTCCCAAGCCTAGCTGAGGCGGCACATGGTCTGACTCACCTAGGGTAAGGAAGGTATGTACAAATTGGTATTAGCTTACTGGCGTGTACCAGGGTTCTCTCCTTAAGCAAGCAGGAAGGCAATGTCCTGTCTTACTTGCATGAGGAAGAACATTTGGTAAGGTAGTACCAACAGAGCCATCCCATACTCCTTCTGCAGACGGACCTTTTCAGGTAATACAAATCGACTTCGAACAGTTAACACCCTGTAGGAATTTGAAAAATGTATTGATGTGCACTGATGTTTTCTCAAACTGGGTAGAGGCATTCCCTGCTGCTGCAAATACTGCTGTGTTCACCGCAAAGAAAATTGTGCAGGAATTTGTGTGTAGATATGGTATCCCTAGGATTAGAAACAAAGTGATAGCTGAAACTGTACTATTGTGGTCATAGACAATGCCACTAGTGTTATTTAGCCTCGGGCCAATCCCAGATCCCCACTTAATGAATCACCCTCTTTGAAAAAAATTTTTTTTTGTGGAAGACAACCTCATGTCATGATCGATCTGCACCATGATCTGAAATCCACCAATGAGGTGACAGTACAGTACCTTATCAAGATGAGCCAGCATTTGAGAACTTAGCAAAAGAACTTGAAACTGTTGATTCCTGATATGCCAACTACTAACTGTCTTGATTGGGAACCAAGACACTGTGGGATTATTTTTACGCTCAGGTTGCCTAATAGACAGGTGGGAAGGACCGTACCAAGTTTTGTTGACAGCACGATTCCAGTGAAAGTAGCCTAGAGAGAGACTTGGGTCCAAGATTCCCATCGCAAGAAAGTTGTTAGTCCGGAAGGAACTTGTAAAGGGAGTGAAATCGCAGAAATACCACTCGAGAATCTGTTCCGTGAAGACTGAGAGGTGGCACTGTTGAACACTACCTGAGCATACTAAAGGATTACACAAAGAACAGTCGTTGTAATGGACTTGCTATAAGCAATATTTGTTTTGTTCTATCTTTCTTTTTCTTTTGATAAACATTTTTTTTCCAGGACATTCTATTTTTGTGAGGTTTCCTGAGGAGTCAAGTGTGGGGCTGGAACTGGTTCTTGAGAAAGGAGTGATGTCTTTATAGGATCCCAGGATCAGCCTTTCACTTTGTTTAAAGCCAGAGTATGTTATCTAGGAAAGACACTACCTGAAATAATAACCCTTGTTCAATGATGAAAAAGATTTGGTATACGATCCAGAAATGTAAACAATGTTCAGGAAGTGATAGGAATATATACCATGAAAATTTTATATGTCTCTTTCACGACTTGTTTGTGTTTTCTCCCTCTACCGAGCAAAACCTCTATCGAATCCGAACATCAGTGTACAAAGACGTAGGTACATGTATTTATGTAACGATCATTCAGATCAGACATCATAGGTTATAGCACTGTCCCAGCATACTCTATAGGTTTAATGTCATCCCACATCCAACCAGTGGTCTCACGACCGCCGAGCGCATATAGAGGATGTTCCATCCTCTTCCCTGTCTTCCCCAACTATAGTCAATGTCTGATTTGCGAAGTGAATACATACGTGTGTCTAGGTCACCAATTATTGTTTGAAATATTTTTATTATGTTTAGTGTGACAGTTATGATAGTTTTTGTTGACTATCAAAGGGTGGACTGTCAAAGTCGGAAAAAGGACACATACAAACAACACACAGAGTGGCGCTTCTCAGTGGTGGTGTAAGGACGCAATTGATGTATATGGATGCACCATGCTACTTTACCGTACATCATGCATAGAGTCACATGGCGTGCGTGTTGCAGCGTGGTGGGTGTATATACAGTAAAAGGTGCAATCACTGAGAAATGCCATAAAGACGCACACAGACACATATTTCATACAACACATAAATTACACATAGACAAAACATGTCCAACACCAGACTTGTATTATAATGTATTTATATAATAGAGTGTAAAACCAGATATATATGTATTATTGGGACGGAACAAGTTTATTATATCATGCTTAGTGTCAAAATGGTCAGGATAATGAGTGGATTAATGTGATAGCTATGGGTAAATTGGAGCACATTGCAACAATTAGTTATGACCAAATGTATAAATATAAAGTCACATTCTATGAGAACAAAGGGCTTCCTGAGAAACATGTGTGCAGAATCCCAGTGGTTAATCCCTGTATCTACATCTTGAAACTGGACATTGCTTACATATGAACTGACCAATAACACACAATGAATGAGAAACCTCCTTTTCCTGGACCAATGGAAGGAGACCGAAACCAACAACCTGTTAACTGCCACTGTTTGATATATGCATTTTTGTAAGGTATAGATAGTAGCTGAGAGGAAGAAATGGAAGAAGGTTCTATGAGGGGTGGTCTTCTGTTTGCCGGCGGTCGGGCTCCCGGCGCTCAGTATACCGGCGCCGGGAGCCCGACAGCCGGAATACCGACAATTATTTTCCCTCGTGGGGGTCCACGACCCCCATAGAGGGAGAATAAAATAGTGTGGCGCGCGTAGCGCGCCACCGTGCCCGTAGCGTGGCGAGCGCAGCGAGCCCGCAAGGGGCTCATTTGCGCTCGCCAAGCTGTCGGTAAGCCGGCGGTCGGGCTCCCGGCGCCGGGATGCTGGTCGCCGGAAGCCCGACCGCCGGCCAGCTGTAGTGAACCCTTCTATGAGATAGGGTGATGTATACTGGCTGTAACTATTCCTTATGTAACTGTAACTCTGTAACCCTATCTTATATTTATATATGTTATACTGCATGATATCCTGTACATATGTTATTTTGTATGCATAACTTTTAATATCAAATACATATATATCTCTGAGCGTTGGACCTCAGTAATACCATGTGTGCGGCTACTTGCTTTCTCTTAAGGGACATAGTGCTGTGACATTCAGTGCATATGGTATTATCGTATATGGTAATAAGATTACGTCCGCACTATATATTAACACTGGCATGTAAATGTTTATTTAAAATAATGGAAAATTCACAATACATATGGAAATGGATCATTTGATAGAAGAGCAGGAGCAGCAACCCAGTACTAGAGCTATGGCTGCTGCCAGTTGTGACAATACTTCAACATCTACTTAAGGTGGTCCAGAGGACACAATGTTTAAGAAAGGGCACCTGAAATTTAAATATTCACAAAGACAAGATCACTTTTTTTTAACCAAAACCACTGAGTAATTACTTTTTTAATTTTATTGAATGAAGTTTAAAAAGTATTTTCAAAAATCTATTTAAAGATTTTATTAAAAAATAAATAAAATACCCACAGTAGGGGGTGTTTTGCTTCCCTCTCTCCCCTCTTGTGTCCATAGGCCCACATTGTAATCTTACTTCACACAGAAATTAGCCCCACACCAGTGGCATAAGATCTCCCTTCATTATTAACCCCCACTCCCCTAGCAGTAATAGACCCCTCATGGGAGGGTGCGTGTCTTAGTGGGAGGGGCATGGTCTCACTTACCAAACCCTCGTTTTCAGCATTCCAGGGTTTTGGTAGATGCGGGCTGCCCCCGGGGAGTGATATTGCTGCAGAGTAGGAGCCAGCATTTTGGGTTTCACCCCTCAGCGGGTAACATCCGGGTGCGGCATGCACACCCATAATGATGCCACTGCATACACTACAAATCTACTGTCACAATTTAGTTTGAAATTAACTGGGTACTTCATCTGCATGACTAAAGTGGTTTGAGAGCAAATCACAAGATGATTCTGGAGAGCTGCAGAAGTGTGTCTTTACTCACAGCAATTGTGATGGAGAACCATAGCTGGAGGTGCTTCCCATATATCAAACACCTCCTGTATAACAAAGCGGATTGCAATGATGCTAATTTTACCATCCACATACAGTATACATATACATAAAAATGGATGTGTAAGTATTGCCTGTTAGTAGATTGAGCAATTAATACATACAATACATCTAAAAATTTCTGGAGTAGATGTCAACCGATTTGGATTATGAGAGGAAGGTCTGCTACAGAAACTAATTTTAACCAATAAGTTTTCTAAATTTGAGCCCTTATTATATGCAAACCTTGGTGTATCTAAACATGCTTTGGTCAAACTATAATAAGTACTGAGAAAGTGCCAATGTTCCAAAATTATTCTCCTGACATTCGATGAGGCAGTATAAGTGATGATAATGAATTTATTTGTGCTAATTTGAGGTTCCCCAGTTTTAGGTGTAAGTACATCATACTTCAGGTCACTGACTTTTCGTATAACATCCTCAATACCTGTCAGTCGTTACCCTCTGTAGAGGAAACATCCCATTGTTTTTAGAACTGTAAAAATATCCTCTCTGAAGTTATTGCTGGCTTTCTGAACTATCTGGGGGACTGCTCCTGAAACCTGCACTGAATACAGACTGGTGGGACGGTTCTTCCGGGACTATCCAGGAGGGTGAACTGGTCTTTTGAGGAAAAAAGAACCCCCAACAACCACATGTGGTGATATGCTTGTTTTTTATATATATATTGTGAGTGTGATGTATGAATAAAATCTGTTCCATTTTCAGACTGTATTACACTATTCTGTATATCTCTTTGTTTTTGAGATGAGAACTACAGTGTGAAAGCTCAGTGCAAAAACTCTGGAATCAGTAGAAATAAAGAACTATATGGAAAGAGTAAGCATCACACTCATTTGAAATATCCTATAGGAGAAACTGTTTTATTTGCGGCTTTTCTGGGACCTTTTTTGTATATGCTATTCATTTTAGGAGATTTGTGGAGCCTCCTATTTGTCACAGAGGCAGCATTTGAACTTTGTTTGCGCTTCTGATATTCATCTATTTGATAAGTAGATTTCTGGTTAAGAAAGTCGATAAACTCAAAGACTTTTGTTTTAAATCCAACTCAATCCAAGATAAGGTTCTCAATCATCATGTATAGTTTTATGTAGTCAGTATATTTTCTGTTGCCTGTTATGTATGTACTTTCATAGTTTGCCATATAAATATTAGCATAAGAGGGTGCCTTATTAGATCCCATGGCTGTTTAGAAGCATTAGAAGAATTCATCACATTTATCTAAGAAACAGGTCTCATACTTCAATTTGACTCTCATTGAAAGACATGCAATTAACACACTAAGGGCTGATAAAGCATCGGTCATTAGAGTGGTCGATAAAGGGGAAGGGATTGTGTTACAGGGATTAGAGATGTCAAAGTCGAAAAATATTGTAGTACACACATCACGTACAAACAACACACACATGCCCGCTGCGCGTGCACTTGTTCTGCCGTGCGTGCACATATCCGCAATTTGCGTATGGTCGCTCCCGCGGTCCTGCGCGTGGTATGGGTATTTACGGCGGAGTTTGTGAACGCATGGAGAGCTATCAAAACATTACATATTTAATCCAAATAGTGCACATTGTACACATAGGGGTATATTTACTAACATTCGTAATTCTCCCGATTTGGTGGGAGAATAATCACGAATGACATCGAAAGTGTAAAACTGCAACTTTTTGAATTTGTTACGACGGATTTACTAAGCTGTCGTATTCGGGTTTTTCTTTTGTTCCGATGTCGATGTCATTCGTGTTTTTTTTTCTTTTTTTCACGGCAGTGATTAGCAAAACACTGCCGACTTTTTAAAAATGAATCTCGGCCGGATCTGTGTGATCCATGCTGGGTTTTTTTTTTTTTTTAAATTAAACAGTGTAAAATAAAATAAAAAATTGCGTGGGGTCCCCCCTCCTAAGCATAACCAGCCTCGGGCTCTTTGAGCCGATCCTGGTTGCAGAAATATGGGGAAAAAATTGACAGGGGTTCCCCCATATTTAAGCAACCAGCATCGGGCTCTGCGCCTGGTCCTTGTTCCAAAAATACGCGGGACAAAAAGGGTAGGGGTCCCCCGTATTTTTAAAACCAGCACCGGGCTCCACTAGCTGGACAGATAATGCCACAGCCGGGGGTCACTTTTATATAGTGCCCTGCGGCCGTGGCATCAAAAATCCAACTAGTCACCCCTGGCCGGGGTACCCTGGGGGAGTGGGGACCCCTTCAATCAAGGGGTCCCCCCCCCAGCCACCCAAGGGCCAGTGGTGAAGCCCGAGGCTGCCCCCCCCCATCCAATGGGCTGCGGATGGGGGGGCTGATAGCCTTTTGTGATAATGAAAAGATATTGTTTTTAGTAGCAGTACTACAAGGCCCAGCAAGCCTCCCCCGCATGCTGGTACTTGGAGAACCACAAGTACCAGCATGCGGCGGAAAAACGGGCCCGCTGGTACCTGTAGTACTATTACTAAAAAAAATACCCAAAAAAAGACAAGACACACACACCGTGAAAGTAAAGATTTATTACATACATGCACACAAACATACATACATACTTACCTTATGTTCACACGCAGGTCGGTCCTCTTCTCCAATAGAATCCAAGGGGTACCTGTTGAATAAATTCTACTCACCAGATCCAGGGTCCCAGGGTCCTCGGGGCAACCATTTGTAATCCAGGTACTTGAATAAAATAACAAAACGGATACCCGAGCCACGAACTGAAAGGGGCCCCATGTTTTCACATGGGACTCCTTTCCACGAATGCCAGAAACCCACTCTGACTTCTGTCTAAGTGGGTTTCTTCAGCCAATCAGGGAGCGCCACGTTGTAGCACTCTCCTGATCGGCTGTGTGCTCCTGTACTGAGTGACAGGCGGCACACGGCAGTGTTACAATGTAGCGCCTATGCGCTCCATTGTAACCAATGGTGGGAACTTTCTGCTCAGCGGTGACGTCACTTTAGGTCAACCGCAGGGCAGAAAGTTCCCACCATTGGTTACAATGGAGCGCATAGGCGCTACATTGTAACACTGCCGTGTGCCGCCTGTCACTCAGTACAGGAGCACACAGCCGATCAGGAGAGTGCTACAACGTGGCGCTCCCTGATTGGCTGAAGAAACCCACTTAGACAGAAGTCAGAGTGGGTTTCTGGCATTCGGGGAAAGGAGTCCCATGTGAAAACATGGGGCCCCTTTCAGTGCGTGGCTCGGGTATCTGTTTTGTTATTTTATTCAAGTACCTGGATTACAAATGGTTGCCCCGAGGACCCTGGGACCCTGGATCTGGTGAGTAGAATTTATTCAACAGGTACCCCTTGGATTCTACTGGAGAAGAGGACCGACCTGCGTGTGAACATAAGGTAAGTATGTATGTATGCTTGTGTGCATGTCTGTAATAAATCTTTACTTTCACGGTGTGTGTGTCTTGTCTTTTTTTGGGTATTTTTTTAGTAATAGTACTACAGGTACCAGCGGGCCCGTTTTTCCGCCGCATGCTGGTACTTGTGGTTCTCCAAGTACCAGCATGCGGGGGAGGCTTGCTGGGCCTTGTAGTACTGCTACTAAAAACAATATCTTTTCATTTTCAAAAAAGGCTATCAGCCCCCCATCCGCAGCCAATTGGATGGGGGGACAGCCTCGGGCTTCACCCCTGGCCCTTGGGTGGCTGGGGGGGGACCCCTTGATTGAAGGGGTCCCCACTCCCCCAGGGTACCCCGGCCAGGGGTGACTAGTTGGATTTTTGATGCCACGGCCGCAGGGCACTATATAAAAGTGACCCCCGGCTGTGGCATTATCTGTCCAGCTAGTGGAGCCCGGTGCTGGTTTTAAAAATACGGGGGACCCCTACTCTTTTTGTCCCCCGTATTTTTGGAACCAGGACCAGGCGCAGAGCCCGATGCTGGTTGCTTAAATATGGGGGAACCCCTGTCATTTTTCCCCCCATATTTCTGCAACCAGGATCGGCTCAAAGAGCCCGAGGCTGGTTATGCTTAGGAGGGGGGACCCCACGCAATTTTTTTTAAGAAAATAACCACTTTCCCACCCCTTCCCACTGATATACATGCACGGATCTCATGGATCCCTGCATGCCTATACAATCACGGATTAAAAAAGCAGGTCTGTTTTTTTTTAGCACTTTTTTACGAGTTGTAATTTTTCACGGCAGTGTTTTTTTTTTTTTTTTGCTTTGCACTTCTTAGTAAATTACCGAGATTCATAGTTAAACAGCCGCGTTTTGACCGATGGTGTATTCATTCGTAATTTTTTTGTTGGACTTCCAAAATATTACGAATGCCCTCATCACTGCCGTGATTATTGCTTAGTAAATTACCGAGATGACACTTTGATGAAAAAACGGCATCTCGGTCAAAATCGGGACCTTAGTAAATATACCCCATAGTCCCCCTGCACCACATCAGAAAGTAACAACAGTTTAAATGATTCCAAAACAAAGGGATTCACCTTTACAGGATAAGAGGGGAGAGACTAAGGTTATAAGGTGGTGCTTGGTATCCAGCTGTAGGGTATTTTAAGGGTAACATTCCGGTGTTGGTTTGCGGAATATTGCATGTTCCTGAGGATAGTTATGTGCAGAAGCAGAATATAGGTTTAAACTGTATTTACTGTATATTATGTATGCGGCGGGAATCCAGAGGAGACCACCCACAAGAGCAGTTGGGAAAGACATCGCCTACCTTTTAAAATCAAGCTATGACCTCTCCTGTACTGTAAAAGTGCAATCCTGTGTCCAATGGACAAAGGGATTACAGTATCCATTGTATTGCTTTTGGAAGAATTGTATAAATAAAGCCTGCTGCAGCCTGGCCACACACAAGACTCACAACGCAATCAACCTGATAGCGGAGGACCGGGCCGGGTTGCGCAAGCGAATATTCTCACGTATGTACATTGACTGTAGCCATTTACTCTGTTGTATTGTAGTGCATAATTTGTATTGTTAACCCCCTTTCAGAAATATTACTCTGTGGTGTCGGAACCCAGTGATTAACTACAAATCGGTGTTGTGTCCTCTTTTCCCTGCTCTGCTGCATAAGGTTTAAAGGGTAATATCATTGCATTGCATTACTACAAAGGTTTAAAGTGTATCTCTGGGTGTGTGCGCGCTGTGTGTACTTTGTACCCCCAGCGCGGCGTTTGTACAAGGTACGGGACTCTGTACGCAAATAGCGTAAAAGGTACGTAGAGTGCATATTAAGTCTAGCGGCCGCAGCGGCTCCATGGTAAAAGTGTGTTTAAAGGTATAGCTTTCTGTTTTAATATAAAATCGACATTATCAATTGGGGGCATCGTCCGGTTTTTCCCCATACCCACAGCCTAGCAGGTTAAAGCAGACTTTATCAGCAAAGGGCGGACAGGTATCCTACGTAAACCTTTTTCTGGTCGGAGGATACACTGGAAACCCTATTTGTATTGCTGATTAGATGGCGTCTGCTCTGCATGGTTTGTAGGGATGCTGGTAGAACCCGTAAAGTAAATACGAAAAGCTATTTAAAAAGTCTGTGAATTTCTGGTTTGGCGCCAAATGCGCACATAACACAAACGTACACCCATACTCTTTGTATACCCGCTCACATTGTTGCCATAAGTACTGATTACTAGATTAATTTAGACCTGTGTAGAGGCCGGAGAAATTTGTTGCTATTTAGTTAAAATATAGAGTAAATATTAAGGAAATAAATGTAAAACACAAACACAGTCTGGCCTAGTTAAAAAGGTTTATACAGAAAGACACTGTGTTGTGTTACGTGAGCGATTATAGGTAATATTGCTTACATTTATAGAAGTGTGGGATTTGTACTGTTGCGGACGTACGGATTTTGTACACGTGTCTCGGACAAAGTACGGGACTGCGTACGCAATGTAAAGACATACGCGCGGTCGCGTGTTTACGCAACGTGCGTAAGGGTACGACTGCTAAGTACAAATTACACAATAGTATCGTTTAGTTTAGGGGCGGGACAGTAGCCACGCTACATTAGCACAAATTGCTCAGTTTCCAAGATTTAGTTTAAATAAAACCTTTTTTACTGTATTGCCTCTGGGAATAAAGCTGTTTTATCTGAATGAAAGTTAATTTTCTGTACAGAAAAACCAAAGTGTATTTGAGTGAGCGAACGCGAGTGAGCGAACGTAACATTGAACGTAGTGGACCCCAGGAATTCGGGATCACGTCGAAGTGGTACACCGAGTGAGTGGAGACTCAGTGGCGTGAGGCAGCTGACTCATGTTAATAAAGATTGAAGTACAAAGGAGCAAGGTAGCAGAGTACCGCAGACCAGAAGGTCAGCGAGGTTTAGAGTACAGCAGACCAGAAGGTCAGCGAGGTTTAGAGTACCGCGGCCCAGGGGGTCAGCAAGGTTTACCCATATAGGTTTTTTTTTATACGCTCCGGCTGAGGTTTCGCAGCCTGAAAATCGATTCCATTGGTCGTACGGCGTATAAGTAACAAGTACCTATACGCTGTGCGATTGGACCGCGCGTTCGTGGGTGCAATATTTAGTGCAACGTGATACTCTTTTTACGAGCTTTGCGTAAAATCGCGGTATCATTAGCGCTGTATATAGCATACGCAAGCGTTATTTGTGTATAATAAGGGTTAAGGGAGTTATCTTGGCCTCTCTCAGGAATTCTCCAATGGCCAATATTTACTGGAAAGGGTAAGTTATTCCCATAAATTTCCAGTAAATAGAGGTTACATAGGGGCCCTAGGTTGGGTACATTGCCTTCGCTATCAACAGTGTATGGTAGTACTGGCCATCGTGGGCGTGAGTGGGTGAAAGCACTCTGAGAACTTTCACCGTTGCCTTATATTGAGTATTTTGGTTTTTTGTGGGATTAGCCAAAAGGGTAATACCTGCAAATTATGGGGGCCAGTTGCTCAAGTAAGGGACGTGCAACCAGGGTTCAGGTTGACATACCGCGGCCCAGGGGGTCAGCGAGGTTCATTATGTGTGAAAAGTATGGTTCACACACAGAAGTTTTATGCAATGAATGGGAACGTACGACTGCGGAAGATAGGGAACCATTCCCTAAGGTAGGCAGTTTTGAACCAGAGGTATTGCAGAATTTAAGGATTAGGATATGTCTGATAAAATCCCGAAAACAAAGGGTCAGACATACAGATTGTTTAAACTTATGACAGCAAGAGGGGGATATGCAAAGAGAATTAGCTCATGCAGCAGGTTCCAAACCTAGCAGGAAAATGATGGCAACCGCACCACCACCACCGTATATTGTGGGGGAGAAAGTGGCTACAGACAATGGCATATTGGTATCAGATAAAAGTATAGGTGATATATGTACTAACGCTAACCCTTGCCAGTTGTATCCCATTTTCAATTTTCCCCAGGACTGCGAGCAGGAAGATGAGCCCAGCACGATATCGGCACTCTCTCTAGCAGCCACCATACAGAATACTCAGGTGGGCAAGGCCCAACCAACAAGAGCAGTAGTAAGGCCCCCTAGCGGAGGAGTAAGTGAGGTCGTGTCCACAGGTAAGTACGGTACCATACATTATGCAGAGACAATAGCACCTCACATTGTAGAGTCAAATCAAAATGATGTAATTGAATTAAATCCCGTCAGGGTGATCGCAGTCCCCAATGGGAAGACTGACGCTCAGGGAGTAACTCCCGTCAGGAACATTGCCATGCATTGTCCCTGGTCCCGGGCAGAATTGAGGTCAATTATGTCGGAATTTCCCGATCCCAGAAAGGATCTAGTTGCATGCCAGAGGTTCATTAAAGAGTTAGGTAACGCCACCGAACCCACAAACAAAGATTGGCGAACAGTGCTACGGGTATGTTTATATCCTCCAATATTGACCCCGCAAAATTTAGAACTGATTGTAGATTAGACGCAGAAGTACCTCTCACTGATGAGTACACTCAGGAGAATGTACGACAAATCAATCTGCAATTAGGAGTATATTTCCCTACTGTTGTCAAATGGAATAAAAAAAAATTCATAAGACAAAAAGAAGGTGAAATGGCAGCTGAATATTTCCATCGAGCACTGCAGGAAATGGCTAGATACACTGGGATCGAGGACATTAAGGACAATGTACATCACAGGGAGGTAGCTGTGTCAGTATTAATGGATGGGTTAAAAGAGGCATTAAGAACAAGGGTACAAACCTCTCTACCTAACTGGAGAGGTATCTCGGTGGCTGCATTAAGAGAGTCCGCTATCGAGCACGATCGGAACGTCATTAAGCACAGGGAGTCTCAGGGGGATAAGCTGATGACAGTAAGTATAAATGCTCTTACAACAAAACCACATCAGCCAAAACCCCAGACCCCTGATGGTAAGTCGCATGTAGTAGTATGCTATAACTGTCGGAAGGATGGACATTTTGCATGGAACTGCAGGTATAAAGACACACATAATGTATACCGACCCCCTAGACCAGGATATGAACCACACTATAATACACATAATTGGGATCAGGGACCGCATAGGAGAAGTTACGAGCCACACGCAGGGGAAACAAAGAGGTACCCACCTAGGAGGGACTGGCAGACCTCCGAAAAAATTCTCAGCTACCCCCCTCACATATTGTAGCTGCCAGCGCGCTGCGGGAGGGTCACAATATACAATAGGGGTTGGGCCACACCTGTAGTCTGCAGCCAGTGAAGTTGATTGCTAGCCTTGGTAGTGAACCTGAGGTCACAGTTGATGTAGCTGGTAGATCATTACCTTTTCTTGTAGATACCGGATCAGCCGGGTCAGTGTTAAATTCGACGGTAGGTATAAAAACCATGGGTAAAACAATTTCGGCAATGGGAGTAACAGGAACAGTGCAGCAATACCCCTTGAGTAGACCAGCAGAGATTACAATAGGGCCTTTGCAGACCAAGCTTTCCTTTTTGCTAGCTGCATCGGCTCTGACTAATCTACTTGGGAGAGATTTATTGTGTAAAATGTGGTGTGTCATATATTGTACTCCTGAAGGTGTCTTCTTAGATATACCTGAGAATCATGTTCAGGAAGTGCAAGATATATTAGACACCCCTCAAAGGCTAATGTCGCATTCTGCTGTTATAGACAAGTGTCCATCAAAGGTAGAGGAAATGATCTCACGAATACCGGGATCCCTTTGGACCAAAGATGAACAAGACACTGGATTGATGGCGAATGTAGCTCCAGTAGTAGTGCAAGTAAAAGATGGCAGGATAGCTCCAAAAATCCCTCAGTATCCTCTGAAGCCAGAGGTAGAATTAGGAGTGTACCCCGTCATAGAGCGCTTGCTACAACAGGGCATCCTAGTCAGGACGTCCAGCATTGCCAATAGTCCCATCTTCCCTGTGAAAAAGAGTGGGGGGAGGGGTTACCGGCTAGTGCAGGATCTAAGGGGGATAAACAAGATAGTTGAGAGCCAATTCCCCGTAGTGCCCAAACCAGCTGTCATCCTCATGCAAATTCCCCCGACTGCTAAGCTTTTCACTGTCATTGACCTCTGTTCTGCTTTCTTTTCTGTCCCTCTGCACCCTGACAGCCAATACCTCTTTGCATTTACATACAGGGGAGTACAGTACACCTGGACTCGTCTCCCCCAAGGTTTCATTGACAGCCCAAGTATTTTCTCCCAGGCTTTGCATGACTGTTTACAATCCTTTCAACCTGAGAGTGGATCAGTGCAAATACAGTATGTCGATGACTTATTGCTGTGTTCTGATTCACTCGAATCGTCCTTGAAAGACACGGAACAGCTTCTGTTTAATCTTTCCCATACGGGACACAAGGTTTCAAAGGATAAGTTGCAGCTGTGCCAGACCAGGGTAAAATATTTGGGACATTGCTTGACGCAAGGACTGAGACACCTCACCGCTGATAGAATACAGGCGATTCACGACATGACTCTGCCACAAACCCAACAACAGATCCGCACCTTTCTTGGAATGTGTGGGTACTGCTGAAACTGGATCCCAGGGTTCTCCATACTGGCTTTACCTTTGCAAGAAATGGTCTCTTCAAACAAACCAGAATGGGTCTCGCACACAGATGAGTCCGAACTGGCATTTGAGAGACTCAAACAGTGCCTATCACAGGCACCTGCATTAGGCATGCCAGATTATGGGAAACCCTTTGAATTGTACGGTACAGAGAGTGCTGGGTGTGCGGCAGGTGTCCTAACCCAGAGACACGGTGATGCCAGCAGGCCGGTAGCTTACTACAATGCACAGTTAGACACCGTAGCGCAGTCTCTCCCCACATGCTTGCGAAGTGTTGCAGTGATAGCTTTGCTAGTAAGTAAGAGATTCATGTGAGGGGAATGGGGGATAAGGATGTCCTCTGCACTAGAAAAATACTGACATTATTGGTTTTGCTGAAAGAGTCCCCAAATTTTGTAATTACAAAGAATTTTTATTATTATCATTCATCGTAGGGGGTGCTGCCATAGACAATAAGTTACAGAACAACACAAGACAGAAAAGATTGTCTCTTTGTTGGCGCACTTGAAGGAAAGAAGACATTTTTCAAAATTTTATTCATGTTAAGAGTGTATTACATTAAAATTTAACTTTTGCTAATATTATCTTAAAAAGTTGCAATTGAGAAACATAAATGTGAAAAAAATATGTGCAATTCGTATAAATTTTGTGAATAAATTCAATAATATTAACTAATAAAAGCTGATTCACTGTGCCTAAATTTTCTGCTCCATTAATGCATCATAAGTTTTAAATTGGAAAGTAATATGTATTACACAATACCTATATGTGGGGTTGAATAGCATAAGCTTCTCACATAGACAGCAGCAGTAGATGTGAAAAGTGTTTTATTGCTTGAAGGACATACTGGGATAATCACCACAACTATCATTTATTTAGTTTCATTGTTTCAAATTCTACCTATAGTATTGTGGTTGTCTGGCCCGGTTGCTACTGACTACTGACACTATTACACCATGATATATATGGTAAAACCACAGATATTTATCAGGGTCTGCTTAATATTGGTGCCTGGATGATATACTATTTATATCACGCCAGTTATGCAATATTACCCTATATAACCCTTCCCTTATCGGGTGGACACTTTTGCTTACTAATTTTAGGGATGTAATTGTTGTATTGCCAGTCCCCTGGTGTGGTCTGCAGCTATATCCCAAAAATTATTGGTATTGAGGGTTACAGAAATATGTCCCTATTACAGTCCTCTATGCAATGATTTTTAACTATGTCAGTATCAATGAAGATTATAAACAATTATTACACCATCTAATGTGTGTACAATGTACTTATTAATTGCCACTCCACATTGTATCAATTGTTTAAAGGGATCCCAACATATGAAATGAAAAAATGCGAGCTCCGCATCTATTAGTAACAGTAGTTATAATAGGATTCCAATAGAGAGCTGTTTATTTTGTACTGAAAAGGCAGCCCAAATAGCTGCTTTATTCAGATAAGAATATCTTTGCTATAGTGACTTACGCACACCTGACCAATTGGTAAAATAATACTACAGGTCTATATATATCTCATTACATAAGGGTCAGCATGTCCCGTGTCCCATGCATGCAAAATAGTTGTATTGATCAGATAGATATATCTTTATTGTAGTAACTTGCACACACCTGGCCAGTCGTTGTAGTGATACTGCAAGTCTTTGTATACCATTAATTAAAGATCAGCATGATTAGTAAGTAGCAGCTATATAAGAATATCTTTGCTATAGTGATTGACGCACACCTGACCAATTGATAAAATAATACTACAGGTCTATATATATCTCATTACATAAGGGTCAGCATGTCCCGTGTCCCATGCGTGCAAAATAGCTGTATTAATCAGATATAAGTATCTTTATTGTAGTAACTTGCACACACCTGACCTGTAGTTGTAGTGATACTGCAAGTCTATGTATACCATTAATTAAGGATCAGCATGTCCCATACCCAGTATGTGCAGCAGATATTTTGAGTTCAATTTTATCCATATAATTGTATTGCCGCATCCTAATAATAATGGTAAGTAGCGGCTATATTGAATCTATCTGGCACATGTCTCAATCTTAATGAATAAATACTGGCTGGTATTTTTGTGATCCGTTATGGTCTGATAACAGCTGGCGTCCTCAGTTAATTGGTCCTCCTATCCAACTATATATCCTTACTGAGTAGTGGCTGCGCTATTATGACATTTTCACTGACATTTTCACTCCCTACATAACATTTCCTTCCTAATTACTTCCATATCTTATCTATTCTTTTATACTATATTGCATTCGAGCATATTGTAGCACAGTGATCAGTACGAGCGGGCTTGTCAGCCCTGCTCTGAAACGCCGACGTGCACGTTTCGCAATTGCTTTAACCAGGCAAACCCGATTGCCCATTCCTGAGTGTTTTTAACATAGTGTCCCACCAATCCCTAAACTTGATCCACAATCACATGGTCTGCTAATTATCCTAGCACTCAGTGAACCGCATCCTTTGATTAATAGGAATCCCGGTGGAACGCATAGTTGATCATCCCGGATCACGTGCTCATTCTTAACCAATCCCGGGCCGATGTTAACGTTATACTCACGTTCATCATGTAAATGCTCCAGCATCACTTAGAAACTATTAAAACTTCTACTTAAACACAAATGACTTCAAGTGTTATTTACAAAAAATGATTATGGTAGTAAATTTGTTACCTTCTATCTATTTGAGAATACATGAGAGGAGACCCATTCTGCCGTTCCCTCCATCACATGTGGGAATAACACAAGATATATGTATACCAACCTATCCTATAAATTTAATGATATTGATCTTATAGATTCTTGTTTAATATAATATGATATGATATAATAAAACTCAATTATACTCGACTATAAAAATTATACAGCCGGAATAAGTATAAGTGTCTGTGTGTGTATAAAATTGCAAAATAAGGAAAAAACCCTAAAATGATAATGTACTCATAATTATTAATGAGTGTGATGAGAGAAGTAAAATAACGTAAAGGAAAATTATCTGAATGTGAATTCGAATAAATATGGATGTAGGAGTAACTAAAGTATAAATAAAAAAAGTGAAAAAATGATAAATAAATTAATAAATTAATAAAAATAAATGTAAATAAAATTATGTGATTAGTTATCACTAGAATGTGTATTAGTATAATTGCAAGGAATTAATTATATAACTAATTCTCTTATTATTGTGAGGTTGAGTATGATCCTCATTAAAGGAAGAAAAAATCTGTGCTTTATACCTTTTAAAAAAAACATAGGATGAAATTACTAAATACTCAAGAAAAAGTGTGTGAAAAAAATTTGTTTAGTGCCAATGTGAATAAAAAAAAAGAGGGGGGGAGGAAAGGAAGAAAAACGTGAAAGTGATCAAAACTGTGTGAACATGCAACATCCTATCTCCAGTTCTTAAATTATGTATTGTATCATATTGTTACTCTCCCATACTTCTACCTATATCATATAGGGGAATATGCCCTCCTTAGAACTTATTGTTGATATCCATTAAACTTGAGGGAATTTGCCTATGGGAAGCCTCTCTATCCCATTACTGTTGTAATTCCTGGTTCCCTGTTATGATAATTATTTCTAATTCTATTACCAGAATTACTACAGTTGATAACAATTATACATTTTGAGTGTAATATGGTCCTGAATCCGGGATGGGTTCAGTGAAAAAATTAATAAAAGAAAAGGGAAAAATGGGAGATTGACTACTTCTAAATGACACATAATAATATCAATTCAAAACTCAGATCCAGGAAAGATTGGGAAAAGTCAACAGTCCAAATATCCATCCAGAATTTCACACAGGAATAGCCTAATAATTTTGATGAATGAGTTCCCTATCTAACACCAATCTAAAATTGATGAATAGATAAGTGATGGGAACCCCCTCAAAGGGCCGAAAAATAGTTACACTTAAATAAGACAAGAGAGATGTTAAATTCATCTAGACTCAAGAAGTTCCTTTGGACATCATTGGTGATCTCTTACAGATTACACTAAACTAAAATGATGTTGGACGTGATAAATATATATACTTGGACACTTGGTTTACATACTGATTTATAAACCTGATGGATAATATCTACATGATTGCGCAAAAATAGATAACGAGGCATATTGATTAAAATGAAAAGACCTAGTGGAAGATCTTAAACCACTTAGTGTTTATGTGGATTAAATTGACCCCTCTTAATCAGAGGAGATAGTAATTCCTACATAAACATGCATAAATATGAAGTTCTGCATGCAGAAAGAAGGGTGTCCCATGTAGTATTTATTAAATGTGTTCCAGCCACAGTCAGATCACAAAAATGGTAGGTAACTGGTACCTTCGTTCAGACCCTTCGGGTGCAGACTGTCCATCAGGAATATCATTTTACACTCAAATCTAAGCAATTCTCCATCAATGTCACCACCACGATTTCCTGTTTCGAAGTGTTTCATACCAAATGCTTGCAGGCCTTTGGCAAGACCATCATGATGCTTCAAGAAGTGGCTAGCAATTGGGGTAAGAGATTTGAATTTTGCTTTATCCTGCCTTGCGTTTCTTATAGTACCCACATGCTCAAGCAATCTCACCTTGAGTTGTCTGATAGTTTTACCTATATATACCTTATTACAAGGGCATATTATTTGGTAAACTACTCCTGATGTGGTACAATCAATATAGCTCTCTATATCCCACTTCCTGCCATAAGCATCATTGTAGTTCATTCTGGTCGTCATGAATTGACACGCTCTGCATTGTCTGCAGCAAAAAGAGCCCTTCTTGTGATGTAATGGTTTTTTCTGAGATGATAAATGACTCCTCACTAAGATGTCCTTTAGGTTACGAGTCCTTCTCCAACTGCTCTGGACTTTTGTTGGTAATATGTCTTTGAGATCCTTATCAACTGTCAGTACTGACCAGTGTCTCTGTAAGATACAGTTGATTTCCCTCCACTTGTTGTTGAAGGTACTTATAAATCTTACTGGTTCTTCTTTGGGAGTTCTAGTTTTTGGTACTAGCAGGGAGTCTCTGGTGTAAGTCTTCACATCTCGTTTGGCGGTTTTTATTAGCCGTTTGCTATAACCCCTTTGTTTTAATCTTTCTGCCAGTTGTTGTTCTCTCATAGAATATCTAGTTGCATCAGAACAGTTCCGCTTAGTTCGAAGGAGCTCACCTTTTGGAATGCCCCGGATAGTAGCCGGCAGATGTGAACTGCTGGAGTGTAAAATGCTGTTTGTTGCTGTTTTCTTTCGATAGATATCTGTTGAGATTGTACCATCTTCTTCAATGTTAATCGTGAGATCCAGGAAATTGATTGTTTTCTGGCTGATTTCTCCTGTAAGTCTCAGATTGAGATCATTCTCATTGAGAATATCAATTAATTTTTTCAAAAGGACTTGGTCTCCATCCCATAGGATGAGGATATCGTCAATATACTAGTAAGTAAGAGTGAACACGAGGTGTTAGGACACAACCTGACAATCCATACACCTCATGCAGTGTCAGCCTTACTGAACTCCGCCCAAACCAGACATGTCTCATCTGCGCGGTTTACAAGGTGGGAATTATCACTAATTGCCCCTGTAAACATCACCATTAAGAGATGCAGCTCACTAAATCCTGCAACTTACCTGCCAAGTGTGCCTGGACAGACACAAAGGGTGGAGGATGAGAATGATGGTGAAGGAGGATTTAGTGCAGACACTGATACACATGATTGTATGGAATACCTGAACCAGACTTTCACTGCAAGACCTGACATTAGTGACAACCCACTAGAAGGCGTAGATTTTACTTTTTACACTGACGGTAGTTGCCACAGACAGACGGACTCAGGAGACTTGTGCACTGGGTACGCAGTTGTAGATGACAGAAGTATCATAGAAGCTGAGCCCCTGGGCCCACCGCACTCAGCACAAGTTGCTGAGCTGGTCGCCCAAACCAGAGCATGTGAATTGGCCAAGGGTAAGTCAGCCAATATATACACAGATTCTAGGTATGCCTTTGGAGTAGTGCATGATTTCGGGGCCCTATGGCGCCTCAGAAATTTTATGACGGCAGCTGGCACCCCTGTAGCGCATGCATCCCATATAAAAAGACTTCTAACAGCGATACAAGAACCAGACAGGGTGGCTGTTATCAAGTGCAAAGCACACACTTACAAACAAGACCCAATTTCACTTGGTAACAGCCGGGCAGATGAAGCTGCTAAATCAGCAGCTAGCACCCCCATACAAGCGAACATCATATCACTGATGACATTCAACACAATCAACACACAAAAATTAATTGAAATGCAAAATTTGTGTTCTCCACAGGAAAAGGCGATCTGGAAGTCAAAGGGGTATGACCAGGAGTCCTCAGGACTCTGGACAGGTGGACACGGTAAGCCAGTAGCCCCCAGAGCATATCTTCCAAGCTTAGCTGAGGCGGCACACGGTCTGACTCATCTGGGTAAAGAGGGTATGTGTAAGCTGGAGAGAGCCTACTGGTGTGCGCCAGGATTCTCTTCTCATGCAGGTAACAGAGCAATGACATGTCTTACTTGCTTGAGGAAGAATATTGGAAAGTCAATACCAACAGAGCCATCCCATATCCCTCCGACAGACGGCCCTTTTCAGGTAATACAAATTGATTTCATACAGTTACCACCCTGTAGGAATTTAAAATATGTGTTAGTTTGTATTGATGTGTTTTCCAATTGGGTGGAAGCGTTCCCTGCTGCCACAAATACTGCTACTTTCACTGCAAAGAAAATTGTGCAGGAATTTGTGTGTAGGTATGGTATCCCTAGAATAATTGAAAGCAATAGGGGTACCCATTTTACAGGTGAAGTCTTTTCAGGTAATGTGCAAACTGATGGGAATTAATAGCAAGCTGCATACTTCGTACCGACCACAGGCGAGTGCGATGGTGGAGAGAGTGAACAGCACTATTAAGAACAAGCTGAGCAAAGTGATGGCTGAGACTGGATTGTTGTGGCCAGAAGCTTTGCCACTAGTATTGTACAGCATCAGAACCACTCCCAGGTCCCTCCTTAATCTGTCACCCTTTGAGATTCTTTTTGGCCGACAACCCCATGTAATGATAGACCCCCAGGATGATTTGAAATGCAATAACGAAGTGACTGTAAAATATTTGGTTAAGATGAGCCAGCAGCTGAGGAATCAAAATAGGAATCTAAAGCTGGTGATTCCTGACCTACCGAACAGTAATTGTCATGACATTGAACCTGGGGATTATGTAATGATTCGAAATTTTCTACGCTCAGGTTGCCTCATTGACAGGTGGGAAGGACCGTACCAAGTCTTGCTAACCAGCACGACAGCATTAAAGGTTGCATAAAGAGAGACTTGGGTCCACTCGTCCCACTGTAAGAAGGTCGCTGACCCAGAGAGAACCCGTGACATAGAGCAGAGTGTAGAGAACATCGTATCACTGGAGTGTCTGTTCCGGGAAGGTTGAGACGGCACCTGAGCACAGAGATCAACAAGACCAGAGGCGGTTGTTGCACCAGTTTTTCTTTCTCCATCTCCCGCTACCCTCCTTCTCTCCTTCTCTTTGTTTCCCTTCTCTTCCCTTAAACAAGATGGACTTACCCCAAGAGACTGCGTTCCGGGTTTTCCTGTTAATCCTGATGTTGACCAGGACAGTCTGTTTCGGTGAGGGTACCAGAGAGGTCGAGAAAGGATCTGGAATGGGTTCTGATGGCGGGGATGGATTTGTAGTATCTCAAGAGCAACACACTAATCAAGCAAAGGCGAGTATCAGAAAGCACTCTGGTAGTCAGGGAGCTCGGAGGCACTGTGAAGGGTTATTGTCTGAGGAAAATTGCTTTGTAGAAATTGTGAGAACATAGTCGAGGATGGGTGCATCCAAAGGTGTCAGTCCAGCCTTAATATCAACATGGACCGTCATCCATTGAGTGATTATCACTCACTAGTGGGTAAGGTCTTAAACCAGACAGAATGCTTGGTGTGCTCACAAGTACCTCAAGGTCAGAGCAAGTCAGGATTAGTACCATACCCTTTAGCAATAGACGAGGTACTCGAATTACGGGGTGGGAGACCGGTGGACAAGAAATTTAATATTTCTAGGCCCCCTAGCTTGAAACTCCACCAGTATCATGTAGATAGATCCTTAGTGTGTTTCAACATTTCCAATTACCAAAAACCGGGAAATTGGGAAGTGACCTGGAATAACCAGACAATGACCTTTTCGCACAGAGCTGATAGGATACCCATAGACACTGAACTTGTACGCCAAATAGCCAACAGTGGAAGGTATTTCCGGTATAGGTATACTCGAGGAAGCAAAACCATGTGGGTTGGAGAAGTATCACCAGGGTACTGTGTTCATATCATCTAGCCCGATACTTGTACAGAGCAGATGGGAGAACTAGGGATTGGTTTCTTCACTTGGAAAGTTTGTAATATGGTAATGTCATATTCTGTCCCCTATGTTCTCCCCGATGATGCCTATTTCATATGTGGGAGGAAGGCATACAAGTGGCTTGCCCCGAGCTCAGAAGGATTGTGTTATATTGGAAGAGTGTTGCCAGAGGTCATGACCATAACCCATGATAAGATGAAAGAGGTTCACTGCAGTGCTCAGGCTCCTTATACTCATACTCACTATGAACACATCATCAAGAGACACCTCATAGAGAGGACAGAGCACGTAGCCTCTGATTTGATCCACGAATCCACTGGGATTCAATTCCTTCTCGCATTAGACGTACTGCCAGAGGAATTATAAATTATAGGTATATCCATGCGCTAGCGAACTTGATAGATAATATCACTGAGATGTATGACGACACCTTCAGGTATATAGGAAGGGAGTTACAAGCTTACAAGATGGAACTGATCCAGCACAGGATGGTCCTTAATTATATCACAGCTGTGACGGGTGGGTACTGTGTCACTTTGGCAACTCAATATGGTGTGAAGTGCTGCACGTATATTACAAACCGCACTGATGACCCAACCGAGATCATCGATCAAAAGATGGACGATATCTTGCAGTTGAAGTGGGAGTTCTGGAGGAGACACAACCTTACCCTGACTGCTGTGAGTAATGAACTGACCGGCTGGGTCTCATGTTTGAACCCACGCAATTGGTTCTAAGGTTTAGGAGAGTGGGCTCAAAATGTTATTATGAGTGTAGGGAAGTTTCTCCTTTGCATCCTGGGAGTCTTCATAATTATTGGCTTGATATTTAGGTGTTTTACGAATTCTAACGCGGCGCAAGCACGGCACAAAATTGATGAGTCTAAGGAGCGGGGGCGCTGTTACAGCAGCAGATTTAATTTACGACCCATCCATAGAGACAGTGTTGTGATAAGGATTGCAAATGAATTCCATGGCCTGTTTCTTTCACCCGTTTTTCCTTTGTCTCCCCCTCTGCCCAGATACACTCATCCGGAAAAGTCATCGACCATACCCAAGAATGTTTATGTAAATGTTATGTGAATGTATTTTAGATATGTGTCTTATCTTCATCTCTACAACCTTCAGTTAATGACACACATAGTCGACAGGTGATATCCACATATACTAGCACTCACATATGTTCCCCCTCCATGTATCATCAACTAAATGTGGACCCCATTTGTTGGAACAAGAAGCCGAAAAGAGCTCGGTAGTGTTTGTTGGCCCACTTACAGGCCCTTAATACGGGATAAGAAGGATTTAATGTATACTTCGCAATACCTCGAAGCTTATTTAGAACATATACGGCACGATGATACATGCCCCTCAGACATGGATTCATACATACATACTTTTTACTGTCCCACTAGGTCATACATTTCCCACCTACAACTCTCCCCCCGATCATCATCTTCAGTAAATATTGTTTTGATATTTTTCTGTTTAGTGATTAGATAGTGGCAGTTATTGGTGACTGCCAAAGGGTGGACTGTCAAAGTCGAAAAATATTGCAGTACACACATCACGTACAAACAACACACACATGCCCGCTGCGCGTGCACTTGTTCCGCCGTGCGTGCACATATCCGCAATTTGCGTATGGTCGCTCCCGCGGTCCTGCGCGTGGTATGGGTATTTACGGCGGAGTTTGTGAACGCATGGAGAGCTATCAAAACATTACATATTTAATCCAAATAGTGCACATTGTACACATAGTCCCCCTGCACCACATCAGAAAGTAACAACAGTTTAAATGATTCCAAAACAAAGGGATTCACCTTTACAGGATAAGAGGGGACAGACTAAGGTTATAAGGTGGTGTTTGGTATCCAGCTGTAGGGTATTTTAAGGGTAACATTCCGGTGTTGGTTTGCGGAAGATCGCATGTTCCTGAGGATAGTTATGTGCAGAAGCAGAATATAGGTTTAAACTGTATTTACTGTATATTATGTATGCGGCGGGAATCCAGAGGAGACCACCCACAAGAGCAGTTGGGAAAGACATCGCCTACCTTTTCAAATCAACCTATGACCTCCCCTGTACTGTAAAAGTGCAATCCTGTGTCCAATGGACAAAGGGATTACAGTATCCATTGTATTGCTTTTGGAAGAATTGTATAAATAAAGCCTGGCCACACACAAGACTCACAACGCAATCAACCTGATAGCGGAGGACCGGGCCGGGTTGCGCAAGCGAATATTCTCACGTATGTACATTGACTGTAGCCATTTACTCTGTTGTATTGTAGTGCATAATTTGTATTGTTAACCCCCTTTCAGAAATATTACTCTGTGGTGTGGGAACCCAGTGATTAACTACAAATCGGTGTTGGGTCCTCTTTTCCCTGCTCTGCTGCATAAGGTTTAAAGTGTAATATCATTGCATTGCATTACTACAAAGGTTTAAAGTGTATCTCTGGGTGTGTGCGCGCTGTGTGTACTTTGTACCCCCAGCGCGGCGTTTGTACAAGGTACGGGACTCTGTACGCAAATAGCGTAAAAGGTATGTAGAGTGCATATTAAGTCTAGCGGCCGCAGCGGCTCCATGGTAAAAGTGTGTTTAAAGGTATAGCTTTCTGTTTTAATATAAAATCAACATTATCAGAGACAAAGGGGGATATTCAATTGTTTGAAAAGTCGGTTGGGTGTCTGTTTTTTCCTGTCTATTAGATAGGAAAAAACAGACACCCCACTGATTTTTCAAAAAATTGAATACTGCCCAATATGTCAGAATGTCCATGCAGAGGTTCCTCTGTGATGTTGTTTGCCAGCACCTCAGCCACACTCTCTGTCCCCTCACTGACTACTCGCATCTCTGTCTCTTTAAGACATCTCAGACAAAATGGAAGCTTTCACGCCTCCCTCCACTCTGCCCCTCACCAAATGTAGGGGGCTAGGGATCTCCTCACAGCAAAGTACCTCTTCCTTCACATTACGATGCCTTGTCACTCTCACATTCCTCTCACCGAATGTAGAGGAGTCTGGGACACTACTGGCCAGGCACCTCAAAACTCACTTTTCTCGCTTTCATCTGTTACCTCAGGCTGTCACTGTCCCTCATGGCTCCAGAAACATATGTGACATGTGCAGTGAGATGTGCGCCCCTGGCTTCGACCATGCATGATGGAGACGGGACAGACCGTAGCAAATTATTATATAGATGTTTTCTGTGAATATAATAATATTGATGATATTATTAATGAATTTTGGTCTGAGCATTGTGCTTTGTTTTTTTATGGCCTTGGGATTTACACAAATCTCAATGGGCCCATGGAAATAAAACATTCTGTTCCATGTGAACAAAGCACATTGATTTATAGACTTGGCTGTAAGTCATAATCACAGTGCAATAACTATAAATGACTTACAAAATTTCAAACAAATACATTTCAATACTATTAATGGTCTGGCGATTCAGTTGATAAAACTGCTTAATTTCTGGCAACGAAAGGAGACATCTCTGCAGTGTGAAATGACTTCCATTTAATTATTTCATTCCTGGTTGTGGTGTTTATTAAAATCGCTACAAAGTAGTAATGCATGTCCTTATCTATTTAATGGGATGTTCTGAGTAATTTTCCACTGAGTCATTATGAGACTGGAGGATATTACACATATTTTCCATAGGACGGTCACCATGTACAGAACATTTAGAATTAAAACTTAAAGATTGAAAGACAATGACGTAATAAATAATAATATTTTTAAGGCAGTGGTGCTCAAATATAGTTTATTGCTAAGAGCAACATGATTGAATGAACTTTACCTTCATTTAACAACATATCTCAGCACAGTATGCCATAAAATAGATTATTTTGATTTACATTTATATTGTTTTAGGGTTTTTTTTTTTTTTTTTTGGGGGGGGGGTTTAATAAAAAGAAACAATCTCATAATGCCATGGTGTACACATTTATTGCTCCTGCAAATTGAAGTGGATTTGAATTTTTAATGAAATTTAGTTGTTGCTGAATTATAGGAAATGACCTTGTACTGTACAGTGTGTGGTGATGAACAAACACACAGGGTTTATCCTTTTTATTGAGCTTTGTTGATTCATTGCCAGGTCTAAGTTTAAAATTAGAGATGAGCGGGTTCGGATTTACTCCATTCTTAACGTCAGAATTATCGCAAAATCAGATTTTCCGTATTTTTCTTAGTGGCTAACCAAAACGTGACATCCGAGAGCCAATAAAGAGATTCGAGTAAATCCGAGTAAAACCGAACCCGCTCATCTCTATTAACTTACTTGCTACAGTACAGACATAATGGATTATATTACAAAGACAATAAATTACAAAACACACCTGATGCTTGATATCTCCACAGAAAGTTTTACTGTTCTCAATACTGAATGCCAATGCTGGAATCCCATCAGCTAGAATCCTGATAGGACCAAAAGAGAAACAAGTTTAATTCTGCATCGGTCAGTAGATTTAGAAAGGATAGTCTAAACCAGCCATTGGGGGATATTCAATTACCTGCACCGACTGCGTGTGTAAAAGTATCACCACAGGGGTTATCTAATTAGCCCCGATAAGCCGATGCGTGCTGCGGCTAATCAGGGATTTTGTTTCACCTGCCTCCGGCAGGCGAAGCAAAATCCCCTATAACAGGCTTTTTCACCCGAAAACACACAGGTTTCACTGAACCTGTGTATTTTCGGGTGAAAATGCACTTTTTAATGGCCGGTCAAATCGAATAGGCCGACCACAAAACCCGAAGAAACATCGGGAGCTTTTAAAATTGCAGCTCTGATAGGATTCATATTACTTTGATCCCTAATATATTCTTACCATACTAATCCTTATCGTGTTGTCTATATATTGATGGTGTGGTATTAGAACTAAATGGCTACACTTCGTGTCCTTGATATAATGGGGGGAATTCAAATGTTTGAAAATTCAGTTGGGTGTCTGTTTTTTCCTATTGAATAGACAGGAAAAAACAGACACCCAACCGACCTTTCAAACATTTGAATCCCCCCCCCCCCATTGAGTCAGATAAAAATCTAATATGATACATTGTATAAACAGGCTGTAGCAATTTCTGTGTTGATATGCACATGTTACAATATTATCCAGCAGCTCTGTTCACTTTTGTTCTGACTTATTAAATCAGTGTTAAAACATATTGCACTTATATCTAAATTTGTATTTAATGTGTTTCATTAATATTTTGGACCCTTACCTTTGACTTTTATTTCCGGACTCTCATTGGTGATTCAGTGGACCCCGTTTCCCATGGCAGTTTTTCAACTGGTGGGTTATAACCCACTGTCTAACGCCAAAGGTAGATCTTCTATTTCTTTTCTTATCTGAATTCTTTTTCGTGAACTCTCATCAATGATTTTCCTCTTTTAGAACTTGATGAAGTATTGAATAGCACTGGTATAATGAACGATAATATTATTTTCAGGAAATTTGGAAACCTGAAACAGAAACTAGCCCCAAGTCATTTTAAACTAAAGCAAAATTCAATAAAAGAAATCGGGTCTATATAAACATGGTTACCAAACAAACCACAAGGCTTCCATCGTTGTGGGAAGATGGGATGTTTCACATGTAATTGTACTAATAGGAAAACTGCTTCTTTTTCTCCTTTGTATCAAAAGAACAATTCTTCATAAAAGATTTTATTCATTGTAGATCAAAGTTTGTTATATATGTAATGGACTGTGGGTGTGGCCTCCAATACGTGGGCCGCACCACCAGACCATTGCATCTCAGATTTATGGAGCATAAAAGAAACATCTTGATGAATTCAAGGAACAAATCTTAATATAGACATATTACTGATTACCAGAAAGGCCCTGAGAAAAATATAAAGATAACAGCTATTGAACAGATGAAAGTGACAGCAAGAGGTGGGGATAGCTATATATAAAAATTCATATATATAAAAATTACACAATTTACCAACACTAACAAGAATCATAAAACTGGATAATTTAGTTCCTGAAAGAGAGAGAGATAAATCTAAAAGGAGACATAAATGGATATAAGTAAAATTTCAATATAAATATACAAACTTTGCTGAAAACACCTTATAGGAGATATATCTAATTAACCGATATCAAAAAATATTGCAAAGAATTAATATAGAGGCGGACCACTAATAAGCAGGGCAAAGGATCCGATGGATCAACAACAATGCCCTCCAAAGCGAACCCACTCCACACCAATCTAATGCAAAAAGGGTATGATATCATATGTTTCATTAAGTCCATCCGGACTCAGTGTCTTTAGTGTGTGGATCCAGTATGTCTCTCTTTTACTTAATTTCTTTAAAATATCACCGCCTCTGGGATCTGGAGTAATATGTTCAATGGCTTTAAAACTGAAGTTATTACGCAGTACTCCTCCATTGCAGGAAACAAAATGTTTGGGAACTGAATGGTTAATTAATTTATTAGTTATACTTCTCATATGTTCCAATACTCTTATTTTAAGCTGGCGTTTAGTTTTTCCAACATATCTTGCCCCACACTGGCATTCCAGCAGATATATAACAAACGTGGTCTGACAATTTATTAACCCCTTTATGTCCCAATATTTTGATCGATCAATATTCCAAACTTTTTTCCTCTCTTTGCTAACAAATGGACAAACCTTACAGTGATTACATGGAAAACATCCGTTAATACTTTTCAACCATAATTCATCTTTAACAACAGGAAGATTACTTGGAGCTAAAATATTTTTAAGGGTTTTAGCTCGTTTATAGATCACTTGTGGTTTGTTGGGAAGTACTCCTTTAAGGACTGGGTCAAGTTCTAAAACACTCCAATGTTTAGAAAGGATTTCTTTTATTTGTCTATTTTGAATATTAAAACCAGTAACAAATGGAATAAATGGTCTATCACTTTTATTTCTCTCCTTATATACTAATAAATCGTTCCTCACTAGTTTATCTGCTTTTTCTTTACATTTATCAATTACTTTTAGGGGATATTTTTTCTCCTTAAAACGCTCCACATATAATTCTGCTTGTTTTTCATACATTGCCGTATCCGTACAATTTCTTTTTACCCGCAAAAACTGGGAATAAGGGATATTAGAAATCCAATTTTTTAGGTGGCAGCTGTTAAAATGGATATAATTATTACTGTCAACCTTCTTAATGTACGTGTAAGTATTAATATTTTTCCCTGGGGTCCATTCACTGGTATCCAACACCAAATCTAAATACTCTATTTTATGACTTTGAAAATTAGAGGTGAATTTAAGATTATGTTGGTTGACATTTATAAATTTCATAAAAGAATTAAAATCATCTTGAGTACCCTTCCAAACAATTAGTATGTCATCTATAAATCTATTATACTGAACTATATTTTCCAGAAACGGGTTATCTTTATAAATAACTTCAGATTCCCACTTGCCCAAGTACAAGTTGGCGAAGCTCGGCGCATACGGCGTACCCATCGCACAGCCTCTTTGTTGGTTGTAGAATTGACCCTCAAATAAAAAATAATTATTTTTTAAAACATATTCAATACAAGATAAGATAAATTCTCTCATAGTCTCTCCTATTTCATTATCACCTCTTAAAAAATACTCAATAGAATCTATACCTTCTTTATGTGGTATGCTGGTGTACAGTGATTCCACATCAACTGTACACCAGCTATACCCTGGATCCCACTCAAGTTTGTTCACAATATCTAATATATGTGTAGAGTCCTTAACAAATGACTTCAAGGTGGATACATATTTCTTAATGAAAATATCTACATACTGAGACAATTTAGCTGTTGCTGAATCTATACCAGCTATTATGGGACGTCCTGGGGGTTTTTTGAGACATTTATGTATTTTTGGCAACCAATAAAATATAGCTATTTTTGGATGTTGATTTAATATAAACTTTATCTCATCTCGCGTAATGACCTCTTTATTAAA
Source organism: Pseudophryne corroboree (assembly GCF_028390025.1). Classification (NCBI taxonomy): domain Eukaryota; kingdom Metazoa; phylum Chordata; class Amphibia; order Anura; family Myobatrachidae; genus Pseudophryne; species Pseudophryne corroboree. The sequence continues at coordinate 447,660,083 of NC_086447.1, forward strand.
CCCTTCCTCTAAAAGAACACTCATTCCTTCTACAACCTTTTTACTGGGATCAGTGGACAGTTTTTCATAGGTAGTTACATCACTAAGAAGTCTAAGGGCCTCTTCCAAATAGTCTGCCCTATTTAAAATGACAATCCCCCCCCCCTTATCTGCCATCTTAATGACCACATTATGATTGGTTTCTAATTCTTTAATAGCACGTCTCTCATCTCTTCTCATATTATCTTTACATAATTTATCATTTTTACATAAATCCTCCAAATCTTTCAATATCAATTTAGAATAGGTTTCATTGTAGCTTCCTCTAGATTCCAGGGGATAAAAATAAGAACCCTCCTTTAAACCAGATTTATTATCTACGGTTACAGGTATTGCTATAGTCCCATTATCTTTTTTATCTTGTTTTAAAAAATGTCGTTTTAGTGTCAAAGTACGGATAAATTTATTTGCATCAATAAATAAATTAAATTCATTAGGATTCGTGTTAGGAGCAAAGGACAACCCACGTGATAATAATTTAATTTCATTAGATTTAAGGTCATAATTAGACAGATTAAAAATACCATTAATCAGTTTTGATGTTCCCTCCTCAATTTGTTTACTCTTTCCTCCCCTTTTTCCTCTCTTACGTCTTCCCTGTTTTTTCTTTTCACACCCATTCCTGGGCTGTTCATTTCTCTCCTCTCTCTCCAATCCACCCTTTCTCTCCATTTTCTTCCAGCCTGTAAAAAAAACCTCTCTATCTCCTCCTTCCCTTCTTGGTGTATCCAAAACATCATATCTGTTATTTATGGGGATATGAAAATTATTGTAATTACTACCCCCCTTATAACCTCTATTATGTGATCTATAAGGCACCTGTTGCCAACCATTATTATAACTCCGATTCTCATTACGTTGATAATATGTATTTTTCCTATACCCAATTGTATTCTTTTCTTCTTGGTACTCATTTCTATATGTTTTATTCCAATTCTTATTGAACCAGACTTATAATCATCAAGATCTCGTTTAAATTTTCTAACTTTAGTGTCAATGACGGTTGAAACGCGTTGGCGTGATAACGACTAAAGTGACGAGCCTACGTCCTACATGCTGTCCTGATTCTATAACGCATTAACCGGAGAGCGGTGAGCGGTGAAACGCCGGCGGGAGGTCTCCATATCGGATGTGTTCCGGAGACACCGAGGGGGACTGACTGTGCCGTTTATTCTAAACTAAGATGTATGTATCTATGTACTACAATTAAATGAACTGTTTGCATTTATACTTATACTCCGCGCCCCTCATTCTTCTCTTGCATATATATATATATATTTATTTTTTTATGGTTGGAAAGATGTAGGACCTTTATCGCGCTAGGGATGTAAAAGCTACACCTTAGGGAAAATACCCCCTGTTAGATGGGGTATGGAATAGCAGATAATATAGAAAGAGATTTCCCCAGGGAGCTGATATCGTACTTTGGTATGTACAAGTTTTGTATAATAAAACAATCTTAAAAAGAATTTGTTTATTTTAAAATACAATGAATAAAACGGTTTACAATTTGCCCAGGATGACAATAAATGATGTTTATACAGACAGTAGTTGTGTTGGTAATTCAAACAACATAAAGAGTGATCTTCCTTGAAGAAATGTCAGAGAACAATGTTTTAACCCAACACGTTTTGTCCTACAGACTTCATCAGGGGTGTAATATAATCAAAGAATCACAATATGGACATACATCTTATCGTGTCTTCAAAAGGCAAATATACAATACTTAAAATAGTATCGGACCAAATTTCGCCATATGGAATATCACTTTGAATTAGAAGTGACCCATTTTACTGATTCTCCACTGGGCAAGACCCTTTTTGAAATTAAAAGTAATTCTGAATCAATTATATTCAATTAAGCCCATAAAGCAGCTGGTCACTGGATATCATCCAAGTGTCAATTTGGACAAAGCAGACCACTGTAATAGTGCCAATGTTTTTTATATATATATATATATATATATATATATATACTGGCAGTGTATATCCATACTGCGTTTATGTAACCAAAGTGGTTTAATATATCTGTCTGTATTGGTAATATCATATGTATACACTGACTATGAATTGGTTGAATATATACATTTTTTATTGTTTTTTAATAAAAAGGTGAATAAATGATGTGGAACGCGGAAATTCTGTATGTGGAATGCAAATAATCGATAACCGGAAACCGGAAGTTGTCATCTTAAATGATGCTAGAACGAATAATGCACGGCTGTGGAACACAACTAGAGGTATGGCTGACAGCAACCAATAGTGGATGTGCCCCGCAGATGTGAGCGATGATAAATGGTGGTTTAAAAGCAGGTCCAGATGTAGATACGTCTGAGGAAGCCGCTGAACATCCAGAGTTGGAGAGGCGGAGAAATGCGTCACGTGATAATATCTTCACTCCATTGCCATATGCTGAGAATTGTTTCTTGAAAGGTGTTGCTCTGCTGTGAACACTGTGCTAATCTTGCCAGCAGCGCCAAAGAAGGAATAACTGGGAACACCTCCTGTGTGCTATCAAACCTGCTGTGGACAAAACTCAGGAATTGGACTCCATGTATGTATAGCCCCCATATTTCTGCTATTAAAGGGAGGTAGGAGGACCATTCCATGTTTAAACTAGAGGCGGATTGCCTCATTCTATTATACTTCAGATCCTGACTATAGTGGACTAACATACTAACCAATGGGAGAGAATGATTAATATCAGCATTAGAGGAGTGTATGCATACTAACTTTTAAACTACTGACTGATTTTCTAACATTAAACAGAGTTTCTATAAGGACATTGTTGGTTGCCAAGTAATTAATTGTGTTTTAATTAGACTGTTCTATATATATATATATATATATATATATATATAAAAAGGAAAAAGGTTCTAGTGGGAGCCAATACGCCTTTAGAATAACTATGTTTAAAAGTTTTTATTCATACACAAACCGATGACAATTGCAACCTAAACATTCGTCTTTGGTACAAATTACTAAAAATTCAGTAAAATGATATAACAATCTTATATAAACACATATTTCAGTTGATGTGAGGATTTTACAATCAGGTGATCACAATCAGAATTGTGAAGTGATATATCTCCAACCAGAAATCTGTGGTGAAGGCTTTATGAATCCGAGATCGCGAAACCCAACGCGTTTCGTCTGTTAGGACTTCATCAGGGGTTAACAATCAGATTCTTACAATAGATTGGATTACCACTGGTTATGACCGGCTAGGGTTCTCAATGTTATATCCAATCACAAGTATATTTTCAATTAATTTGGTATCTAAATAGATTTCATCATAACAGAGAATTACATTTTAGGTTGAAGTTAGGTGATGTTATATTCCCTAATCTCATCAGGGGTAATGAAACTCTACAGTCCACCTCGGCTTCAATAAGTATCACCAAAAGGGTTTTAATAAATTCCCAATCCTGAACAGTACTGTACCTTCTTACTGGGACATGCACGCCCTCACAGGATCACAACCAAAATAAATATATATATATATATATATATATATATATATATATGTTTTTTTATTTTATGTCTATATGGCCATATATATGTATTGTTCTGTGCATGTATAAATAAATATTTTAAGCATCAAATTGATTAAGTAAATGCTAATTGGGCTAAGTGGATAGCGCTTCCTGACAAACTTTGATTTGCATGTTTTTTCTTTGTTATTCTGGGGAGGTGTTTATTTGAATACCAGTTAGTGAGGCCACACCTTGAATACTGTGTACAATTCTGGGCACCGTACTACAAAAAGGATATCCTGGAGCTAGAAAATGTATAGAGGAGGGCGACCAAACTAGTTAAGGGCATGGAGACGATGGAATACAAGGAAAGGCTTGAAAGACTAGGCATGTTTACATTGGAAAAGCGAAGACTAAGAGGGGATATGATCAACATCTACAAATATATAAGGGGACAATACACAGAGCTTGCGCGGGACCTGTTTTTGGTTAGATCAACACAGAGGACTCGTGGACACTCGCTCAGGTTAGAGGAGAGGAGATTCCGCACAATACGTCGTAAAGGCTTTTTCACGGTAAGGACAATACGTGTTTGGAATTCCCTGCCCGAGTGTTAGGCGCCGGGGTCCGCTCGTCGGTGCGGCCCGGCGCCTAGCAACCAGGGACGCCGTGCGCGTACAGCCGCCGGCTCCCTGGCAACGCTAGACGCCGGGCGCACGGAGCCGAACGGACCCTAGCAACGGGGACGCTACTGACGGACCGCGTTCCCCGTTGCTGGGTCCATTTTAATTAATAGGACACCTGTTTCCTGGCCATGCAGCTAGGCAGCTGTATGGCATCTAATCCAATCAGCCTCTAAACAGCTGATTGGAGGACTCCCTGTTAAATACACTTCCTGGGCTTCTCACAGACGCCGGTAATAGCTTCTTGCATGCTGTATCTGTTTGCTGAGAGTGTTTCCAGTCCTGCTGTATCCGGTCGTTCCTGTTCTCAGTTGTCCTGTACTCGGAAGTCGTCATCTGTTCCTGGAGTCCTGACTGAGCACCTTTGAACATCCAGTGGTGTTCGTGAGTCACGGCGTAGCCGTGTGTTGCGGCTTGGCCGCTTTATCATTTATTATTTATTATCTGTGTTTCGGAGCTTTTGCGGAGGATTCCGCTCCCACAGATCCACTCTGGTATCCAGCGGTGCTGGGTAGGAGTAACGGACTAGTGGATTTTGGTTGTCCTTTTCCCTGGCGGGTTTCCGCACATACCTCAGCTTTTGTCAGTTAGCTTGTAGCCCCTGGCCGGGTTGTTTAGTCAGAGGGCCCCTTGTTATCACCCTGTCTCGGATTTCCCTTCGTCTCCCATTAAGACCTGAGGGGGCATCGGAGTTGGGCAGACATAATCCGCCCTTCAAACGCGGCTGCCATGGGCTCAAGCAACCATAGTCTCGCAGGGGATTTCTGACAGCACGGGCGAGACAACGGAGTTAGGGCGCCAGGGGCTACTTTCTATTCCCACTTCCTTCCCCAGCATTACGTTCCAGTGCTCCGGTCCTTGCAATAGGACCTCCTCAGACCAGAGTGCTGGAATCATAACATTATTACCGGCCACACCCAAACTTAAAATTAAACAGGGTTTGATTTTTTTTCCTTATTCAGTTTTGAAAGATTTATCGGCCTCATGAATCCCACTGGTTTAGGGCCAAATCCTGGCCAGCTCCTAGTTAGCCAGATTCAAGAACTTACTCAGATGGTCCAGGATCTTTCCCTTCGGGTGAAGTCGCAGGAAGATCTTTTACGAACTTCCCCGAGGGTAGTCCCTGAACCAAAAATGCACTTGCCTGACCGCTTTTCTGGTGATAGGAAGGAGTTTTTTAATTTTAAAGAGTCCTGTAAACTTTATTTTCGTTTAAGACCAATCTCCTCAGGTACTGAATCTCAGCGGGTCGGAATTATTATTTCTTTGCTCCAGGGGGATCCTCAGACCTGGGCTTTTGGTTTAAAAGCAGAGGATCCGGCATTGTTGTCAGTAGACGCCTTTCTGGGGTCTTTAGGGCTTTTGTATGATGACCCTGATAGAGAGGCATCCGCTGAGAGTCAGTTACGCGCTCTCAGACAGGGTAGAAATCCTGCAGAGGTTTATTCTACGGAGTTTCGCCGTTGGTCGAACGACTGTGGCTGGAATGACCCAGCCCTGCGCAGTCAGTTTCGCCTCGGCTTATCTGAGTCTATAAAAGACAGTCTCCTTCAGTATCCCGCTCCTGAGACTCTCGATAAACTCATGGAGCTTTCTATTAAGATTGATCGTCGTCTCAGAGAGCGGAGGGCTGAAAAAGGAGCACCTGTCAGGTCTACTCCATGTGTATTTTCCATTCCTGAGGACATAGAGGAGCCCATGCAGATGGGTCTCTCCCGGCTGTCTCCAGAAGAAAGAGCCAGAAGGCAAAACTCTGGTCTTTGTTTGTACTGTGGGGGTAAGGGACATTTTGCCCGTAATTGTCCGAATAAGTCGGGAAACGCCTCGACCAAGTGAATTGTGAGGGGGTTCACTTTGGTCTGCAGCTTATCTCCTCGAATAACTCCCTTTTAGTCCCAGCTAAAGTTTCCTTTGGCAGCCTCAGTTCTTCGGTGTCGGCTTTTGTTGACAGTGGAGCTGCAGGGAACTTTATGGACTTAACGTGGGCCAAGGCCTTGGGTATTCCTCAGTTCGCTTTGGGTAGGTGTATCACCATGCATGGTTTAGATGGGAGTCCCTTGTCCAATGGGGTTATTTCCCTCTGTACACCCCCTGTACTACTTACGGTAGGAGCTCTTCATTCCGAAAAAATTGAGTTTTTCCTTACCCATTGCCCAGCAGTTCCAGTGGTTCTGGGTCACCCTTGGCTGGCCTTTCATAATCCCATCATTGATTGGCAGTCGGGGGAGATCTCACAATGGGGTACCATCTGTAATAAGGAATGTATTACATTTCCCGTCAGAATAGCTGCTGCCATTCCCGAACCCATTCCCGTGGAATACCAGGACTTTGTTGATGTATTTTCCAAGGGCAATGCGGACATTCTGCCTCCCCATCGGCCTTATGATTGTGCTATTGAGCTAATTCCTGGTGCCACATTGCCAAAGGGAAGGTTATATGCATTGTCCGGGCCAGAAACTGCGGCCATGAATGAGTATGTTAAGGAGAGCCTAGGGAAAGGATTTATCAGGCCATCTGAATCCCCTTTAAGTGCAGGCTTCTTCTTTGTGGAGAAGAAAGATGGATCACTCAGACCTTGCATTGACTTTAGAGCCCTGAATAAGATCTCAGTTAAAAATACTTACCCTCTGCCGCTGATTTCTGTCCTCTTTGATCAGCTGCGTTCGGCTGTGATTTTTTCTAAAATTGACCTGAGGGGAGCGTATAACCTCATCCGAATCAAGTCGGGAGATGAATGGAAGATGGCGTTCAGTACTCAGTCGGGTCACTACGAGTATCTGGTGATGCCGTTCGGCTTGTCTAACGCTCCGGCAGTTTTCCAGGATCTCATTAACGATGTGCTCCGTGATTTTCTAGGAAGATTCGTGGTCGTTTACTTAGACGACATCCTGATCTATTCTGACTCTATTGAACAACATGTTACCCAGGTGCGTCAGGTTCTTCAAAAATTACGTGAAAATCACCTATATGCCAAGCTGGAGAAGTGTGAGTTTCATGTCACGGAGGTATCCTTTTTAGGGTACATTATTTCCCCTCGGGGATTCTGTATGGAACCTAAGAAGCTCCAAGCCATCCTTAGTTGGGCGCAACCCACCAACTTAAAAGCAATTCAGCGCTTTTTAGGGTTTGCAAATTATTATAGAAGATTTATTCATGCTTTTTCCGACCTGGTTGCTCCCATTGTGGCACTGACTAAGAAGGGAGCGGATCCTACCAACTGGTCACGTGAAGCTGAGTTATCCTTTCAGGCCTTGAAACAAGCTTTTGTCTCAGCCCCAGTCCTCAGACATCCCAACCCTGAATTGCCCTTCATTGTTGAGGTTGATGCCTCGGAGGTTGGAGTGGGGGCTATCCTATCTCAGAAGGATCCGTACTCTCTAGAACTACATCCTTGTGCCTTTATGTCCAGGAAATTCTCATCCGCTGAATCCAACTACGATGTTGGTAACCGGGAGTTACTGGCTATTAAATGGGCTTTCGAGGAGTGGAGGCATTGGCTTGAGGGAGCAACACATACCATTTCAGTATTGACTGACCACAAAAATCTTCAGTACATCGAATCAGCTAAGCGGCTGAATGCCCGGCAGGCTCGTTGGGCTTTATTTTTTACTCGTTTCAAGTTTATTATCACCTTTAGGCCAGGTTCCAAGAATACCAAGGCGGATGCCCTGTCACGCAGTTTTCTTCCAGTTCATAATAACAGTCCTGTTACTCCCATACTTCCGTCTTCAGTCATTTGGGCAGGCCTCACACAAGATTTATTTACCCAGTTAAAGCAGCTTCAACATCAAGCTCCTGGAAATACTCCTGCTGGTCGTCTTTACGTCCCTGAGTTTTTGAGAGCTACTGTTTTGACTGAGTTTCATGATAGCAAAGTTGCCGGGCATCCGGGGATCTCTAAGACTTTGGAATTAGTCTCCCGCTCAGTATGGTGGCCTGGTCTTTCTAAAGACATTAAGGAGTTTGTTTTTTCTTGTCAGGTCTGTGCACAGCATAAGGTTCCCCGTTCCTTGCCTATCGGGCAACTTATGCCCTTAAATGTTCCTCTCAGGCCATGGTCTCATATTTCCATGGATTTTATGGTAGACCTCCCTCTGTCAGCCGGATTCCGAGTCATATGGGTGGTAGTGGACCGTTTTAGCAAGATGGCCCATTTCATTGCTCTTCCCCGACTGCCATCTGCCCAGGGATTGGCAGTTTTGTTTCTCCGCCATGTTTTCAGACTTCATGGGTTGCCCACTGATATTGTTTCTGACCGGGGTCCACAATTCATTGCACAATTCTGGAAGTCTTTTTGTGCCTCATTAAAGATGAAATTGTCTTTAACATCCGGCTACCATCCCCAATCCAACGGGCAGACCGAGCGAGTTAATCAATCATTAAAACAGTATTTGCGTTTGTACTCAGCCAAACTCCAGAATGATTGGTCCGAGTTTCTTCCTTTGGCGGAGTTTGCTTACAACAATTCTTGTCATTCCTCCACTAATGTGTCTCCATTCTTTTCAGTTTTTGTTTTTCACCCCAGAGCTAATTCTTTTTTTCAACATTCCTCTGTTTCCTCGCTAACCTTAACCTCTCATCTCAGAGTCATTTGGAAAAAAGTGCACCTTGCTCTCAGAAAAGCGGCATTTCGAGAGAAAAAAAATTCTGACAGGCTCCGGCGTCCTTGCACTTTTAAGGTGGGAGATAGGGTATTGTTGTCGACTCGTAACATTAAACTTCGACAAACCTCAGCTAGATTGGGCCCCAAATTTATTGGACCATTTCATATTATTAAAAAAATCAATCCAGTTGCTTTCCGGTTACGTTTACCAAGAGCTCTCCGGATCGGAAATACGTTCCATTGCTCCCTGTTGAAACCATACGTTTCTTCCAGTAGATTTCCTCGGAAGATCTCTCAGGGGAAATCACCAGTAGATGTACAGGGTCATCAGGAGTTCTTGGTGGAGAAGGTTCTTGATTCCAAATTGTCCCGGGGTCGGCTTTATTTTCTGGTGCACTGGAGAGGCTATGGTCCAGAAGAAAGGTTTGGGTCCTGGATAAGGATCTCCATGCCCCGAGGTTCAAGAGGGCATTTTTTCGGGAATTTCCTCGGAAACCTGGCTTTAGGGGTTCCTTGACACCTCCTCAAGGGGGGGGGGGGGGTACTGTTAGGCGCCGGGGTCCGCTCGTCGGTGCGGCCCGGCGCCTAGCAACCAGGGACGTACATCCGCCGGCTCCCTGGCAACGCTAGACGCCGGGCGCACGGACCCTAGCAACGGGGACGCCACTGACGGACCGCGTTCCCCGTTGCTGGGTCCATTTTAATTAATAGGACACCTGTTTCCTGGCCATGCAGCTAGGCAGCTGTATGGCATCTAATCCAATCAGCCTCTAAACAGCTGATTGGAGGACTCCCTGTTAAATACACTTCCTGGGCTTCTCACAGACGCCGGTAATAGCTTCTTGCATGCTGTATCTGTTTGCTGAGAGTGTTTCCAGTCCTGCTGTATCCGGTCGTTCCTGTTCTCAGTTGTCCTGTACTCGGAAGTCGTCATCTGTTCCTGGAGTCCTGACTGAGCACCTTTGAACATCCAGTGGTGTTCGTGAGTCACGGCGTAGCCGTGTGTTGCGGCTTGGCCGCTTTATCATTTATTATTTATTATTTGTGTTTCGGAGCTTTTGCGGAGGATTCCGCTCCCACAGATCCACTCTGGTATCCAGCGGTGCTGGGTAGGAGTAACGGACTAGTGGATTTTGGTTGTCCTTTTCCCTGGCGGGTTTCCGCACATACCTCAGCTTTTGTCAGTTAGCTTGTAGCCCCTGGCCTGGTTGTTTAGTCAGAGGGCCCCTTGTTATCACCCTGTCTCGGATTTCCCTTTGTCTCCCATTAAGACCTGAGGGGGCATCGGAGTTGGGCAGACATAATCCGCCCTTCAAACGCGGCTGCCATGGGCTCAAGCAACCATAGTCTCGCAGGGGATTTCTGACAGCACGGGCGAGACAACGGAGTTAGGGCGCCAGGGGCTACTTTCTATTCCCACTTCCTTCCCCAGCATTACGTTCCAGTGCTCCGGTCCTTGCAATAGGACCTCCTCAGACCAGAGTGCTGGAATCATAACATTATTACCGGCCACACCCAAACTTAAAATTAAACAGGGTTTGATTTTTTTTCCTTATTCAGTTTTGAAAGATTTATCGGCCTCATGAATCCCACTGGTTTAGGGCCAAATCCTGGCCAGCTCCTAGTTAGCCAGATTCAAGAACTTACTCAGATGGTTCAGGATCTTTCCCTTCGGGTGAAGTCGCAGGAAGATCTTTTACGTACTTCCCCGAGGGTAGTCCCTGAACCAAAAATGCACTTGCCTGACCGCTTTTCTGGTGATAGGAAGGAGTTTTTTAATTTTAAAGAGTCCTGTAAACTTTATTTTCGTTTAAGACCAATCTCCTCAGGTACTGAATCTCAGCGGGTCGGAATTATTATTTCTTTGCTCCAGGGGGATCCTCAGACCTGGGCTTTTGGTTTAAAAGCAGAGGATCCGGCATTGTTGTCAGTAGACGCCTTTCTGGGGTCTTTAGGGCTTTTGTATGATGACCCTGATAGAGAGGCATCCGCTGAGAGTCAGTTACGCGCTCTCAGACAGGGTAGAAATCCTGCAGAGGTTTATTCTACGGAGTTTCGCCGTTGGTCGAACGACTGTGGCTGGAATGACCCAGCCCTGCGCAGTCAGTTTCGCCTCGGCTTATCTGAGTCTATAAAAGACAGTCTCCTTCAGTATCCCGCTCCTGAGACTCTCGATAAACTCATGGAGCTTTCTATTAAGATTGATCGTCGTCTCAGAGAGCGGAGGGCTGAAAAAGGAGCACCTGTCAGGTCTACTCCATGTGTATTTTCCATTCCTGAGGACATAGAGGAGCCCATGCAGATGGGTCTCTCCCGGCTGTCTCCAGAAGAAAGAGCCAGAAGGCAAAACTCTGGTCTTTGTTTGTACTGTGGGGGTAAGGGACATTTTGCCCGTAATTGTCCGAATAAGTCGGGAAACGCCTCGACCAAGTGAATTGTGAGGGGGTTCACTTTGGTCTGCAGCTTATCTCCTCGAATAACTCCCTTTTAGTCCCAGCTAAAGTTTCCTTTGGCAGCCTCAGTTCTTCGGTGTCGGCTTTTGTTGACAGTGGAGCTGCAGGGAACTTTATGGACTTAACGTGGGCCAAGGCCTTGGGTATTCCTCAGTTAGCTTTGGGTAGGTGTATCACCATGCATGGTTTAGATGGGAGTCCCTTGTCCAATGGGGTTATTTCCCTCTGTACACCCCCTGTACTACTTACGGTAGGAGCTCTTCATTCCGAAAAAATTGAGTTTTTCCTTACCCATTGCCCAGCAGTTCCAGTGGTTCTGGGTCACCCTTGGCTGGCCTTTCATAATCCCATCATTGATTGGCAGTCGGGGGAGATCTCACAATGGGGTACCATCTGTAATAAGGAATGTATTACATTTCCCGTCAGAATAGCTGCTGCCATTCCCGAACCCATTCCCGTGGAATACCAGGACTTTGTTGATGTATTTTCCAAGGGCAATGCGGACATTCTGCCTCCCCATCGGCCTTATGATTGTGCTATTGAGCTAATTCCTGGTGCCACATTGCCAAAGGGAAGGTTATATGCATTGTCCGGGCCAGAAACTGCGGCCATGAATGAGTATGTTAAGGAGAGCCTAGGGAAAGGATTTATCAGGCCATCTAAATCCCCTTTAAGTGCAGGCTTCTTCTTTGTGGAGAAGAAAGATGGATCACTCAGACCTTGCATTGACTTTAGAGCCCTGAATAAGATCTCAGTTAAAAATACTTACCCTCTGCCGCTGATTTCTGTCCTCTTTGATCAGCTGCGTTCGGCTGTGATTTTTTCTAAAATTGACCTGAGGGGAGCGTATAACCTCATCCGAATCAAGTCGGGAGATGAATGGAAGACGGCGTTCAGTACTCAGTCGGGTCACTACGAGTATCTGGTGATGCCGTTCGGCTTGTCTAACGCTCCGGCAGTTTTCCAGGATCTCATTAACGATGTGCTCCGTGATTTTCTAGGAAGATTCGTGGTCGTTTACTTAGACGACATCCTGATCTATTCTGACTCTATTGAACAACATGTTACCCAGGTGCGTCAGGTTCTTCAAAAATTACGTGAAAATCACCTATATGCCAAGCTGGAGAAGTGTGAGTTTCATGTCACGGAGGTATCCTTTTTAGGGTACATTATTTCCCCTCGGGGATTCTGTATGGAACCTAAGAAGCTCCAAGCCATCCTTAGTTGGGTGCAACCCACCAACTTAAAAGCAATTCAGCGCTTTTTAGGGTTTGCAAATTATTATAGAAGATTTATTCATGCTTTTTCCGACCTGGTTGCTCCCATTGTGGCACTGACTAAGAAGGGAGCGGATCCTACCAACTGGTCACGTGAAGCTGAGTTATCCTTTCAGGCCTTGAAACAAGCTTTTGTCTCAGCCCCAGTCCTCAGACATCCCAACCCTGAATTGCCCTTCATTGTTGAGGTTGATGCCTCGGAGGTTGGAGTGGGGGCTATCCTATCTCAGAAGGATCCGGACTCTCTAGAACTACATCCTTGTGCCTTTATGTCCAGGAAATTCTCATCCGCTGAATCCAACTACGATGTTGGTAACCGGGAGTTACTGGCTATTAAATGGGCTTTCGAGGAGTGGAGGCATTGGCTTGAGGGAGCAACACATACCATTTCAGTATTGACTGACCACAAAAATCTTCAGTACATCGAATCAGCTAAGCGGCTGAATGCCCGGCAGGCTCGTTGGGCTTTATTTTTTACTCGTTTCAAGTTTATTATCACCTTTAGGCCAGGTTCCAAGAATACCAAGGCGGATGCCCTGTCACGCAGTTTTCTTCCAGTTCATAATAACAGTCCTGTTACTCCCATACTTCCGTCTTCAGTCATTTGGGCAGGCCTCACACAAGATTTATTTACCCAGTTAAAGCAGCTTCAACATCAAGCTCCTGGAAATACTCCTGCTGGTCGTCTTTACGTCCCTGAGTTTTTGAGAGCTACTGTTTTGACTGAGTTTCATGATAGCAAAGTTGCCGGGCATCCGGGGATCTCTAAGACTTTGGAATTAGTCTCCCGCTCAGTATGGTGGCCTGGTCTTTCTAAAGACATTAAGGAGTTTGTTTTTTCTTGTCAGGTCTGTGCACAGCATAAGGTTCCCCGTTCCTTGCCTATCGGGCAACTTATGCCCTTAAATGTTCCTCTCAGGCCATGGTCTCATATTTCCATGGATTTTATGGTAGACCTCCCTCTGTCAGCCGGATTCCGAGTCATATGGGTGGTAGTGGACCGTTTTAGCAAGATGGCCCATTTCATTGCTCTTCCCCGACTGCCATCTGCCCAGGGATTGGCAGTTTTGTTTCTCCGCCATGTTTTCAGACTTCATGGGTTGCCCACTGATATTGTTTCTGACCGGGGTCCACAATTCATTGCACAATTCTGGAAGTCTTTTTGTGCCTCATTAAAGATGAAATTGTCTTTAACATCCGGCTACCATCCCCAATCCAACGGGCAGACCGAGCGAGTTAATCAATCATTAAAACAGTATTTGCGTTTGTACTCAGCCAAACTCCAGAATGATTGGTCCGAGTTTCTTCCTTTGGCGGAGTTTGCTTACAACAATTCTTGTCATTCCTCCACTAATGTGTCTCCATTCTTTTCAGTTTTTGGTTTTCACCCCAGAGCTAATTCTTTTTTTCAACATTCCTCTGTTTCCTCGCTAACCTTAACCTCTCATCTCAGAGTCATTTGGAAAAAAGTGCACCTTGCTCTCAGAAAAGCGGCATTTCGAGAGAAAAAAAATTCTGACAGGCTCCGGCGTCCTTGCACTTTTAAGGTGGGAGATAGGGTATGGTTGTCGACTCGTAACATTAAACTTCGACAAACCTCAGCTAGATTGGGCCCCAAATTTATTGGACCATTTCATATTATTAAAAAAATCAATCCAGTTGCTTTCCGGTTACGTTTACCAAGAGCTCTCCGGATCGGAAATACGTTCCATTGCTCCCTGTTGAAACCATACGTTTCTTCCAGTAGATTTCCTCGGAAGATCTCTCAGGGGAAATCACCAGTAGATGTACAGGGTCATCAGGAGTTCTTGGTGGAGAAGGTTCTCGATTCCAAATTGTCCCGGGGTCGGCTTTATTTTCTGGTGCACTGGAGAGGCTATGGTCCAGAGGAAAGGTTTGGGTACTGGATAAGGATCTCCATGCCCCGAGGTTCAAGAGGGCATTTTTTCGGGAATTTCCTCGGAAACCTGGCTTTAGGGGTTCCTTGACCCCTCCTCAAGGGGGGGGGGGGTACTGTTAGGCGCCGGGGTCCGCTCGTCGGTGCGGCCCGGCGCCTAGCAACCAGGGACGCCGTGCGCGTACATCCGCCGGCTCCCTGGCAACGCTAGACGCCGGGCGCACGGACCCTAGCAACGGGGACGCCACTGACGGACCGCGTTCCCCGTTGCTGGGTCCATTTTAATTAATAGGACACCTGTTTCCTGGCCATGCAGCTAGGCAGCTGTATGGCATCTAATCCAATCAGCCTCTAAACAGCTGATTGGAGGACTCCCTGTTAAATACACTTCCTGGGCTTCTCACAGACGCCGGTAATAGCTTCTTGCATGCTGTATCTGTTTGCTGAGAGTGTTTCCAGTCCTGCTGTATCCGGTCGTTCCTGTTCTCAGTTGTCCTGTACTCGGAAGTCGTCATCTGTTCCTAGAGTCCTGACTGAGCACCTTTGAACATCCAGTGGTGTTCGTGAGTCACGGCGTAGCCGTGTGTTGCGGCTTGGCCGCATTATCATTTATTATTTATTATTTGTGTTTCGGAGCTTTTGCGGAGGATTCCGCTCCCACAGATCCACTCTGGTATCCAGCGGTGCTGGGTAGGAGTAACGGACTAGTGGATTTTGGTTGTCCTTTTCCCTGGCGGGTTTCCGCACATACCTCAGCTTTTGTCAGTTAGCTTGTAGCCCCTGGCCTGGTTGTTTAGTCAGAGGGCCCCTTGTTATCACCCTGTCTCGGATTTCCCTTTGTCTCCCATTAAGACCTGAGGGGGCATCGGAGTTGGGCAGACATAATCCGCCCTTCAAACGCGGCTGCCATGGGCTCAAGCAACCATAGTCTCGCAGGGGATTTCTGACAGCACGGGCGAGACAACGGAGTTAGGGCGCCAGGGGCTACTTTCTATTCCCACTTCCTTCCCCAGCATTACGTTCCAGTGCTCCGGTCCTTGCAATAGGACCTCCTCAGACCAGAGTGCTGGAATCATAACATTATTACCGGCCACACCCAAACTTAAAATTAAACAGGGTTTGATTTTTTTTCCTTATTCAGTTTTGAAAGATTTATCGGCCTCATGAATCCCACTGGTTTAGGGCCAAATCCTGGCCAGCTCCTAGTTAGCCAGATTCAAGAACTTACTCAGATGGTTCAGGATCTTTCCCTTCGGGTGAAGTCGCAGGAAGATCTTTTACGTACTTCCCCGAGGGTAGTCCCTGAACCAAAAATGCACTTGCCTGACCGCTTTTCTGGTGATAGGAAGGAGTTTTTTAATTTTAAAGAGTCCTGTAAACTTTATTTTCGTTTAAGACCAATCTCCTCAGGTACTGAATCTCAGCGGGTCGGAATTATTATTTCTTTGCTCCAGGGGGATCCTCAGACCTGGGCTTTTGGTTTAAAAGCAGAGGATCCGGCATTGTTGTCAGTAGACGCCTTTCTGGGGTCTTTAGGGCTTTTGTATGATGACCCTGATAGAGAGGCATCCGCTGAGAGTCAGTTACGCGCTCTCAGACAGGGTAGAAATCCTGCAGAGGTTTATTCTACGGAGTTTCGCCGTTGGTCGAACGACTGTGGCTGGAATGACCCAGCCCTGCGCAGTCAGTTTCGCCTCGGCTTATCTGAGTCTATAAAAGACAGTCTCCTTCAGTATCCCGCTCCTGAGACTCTCGATAAACTCATGGAGCTTTCTATTAAGATTGATCGTCGTCTCAGAGAGCGGAGGGCTGAAAAAGGAGCACCTGTCAGGTCTACTCCATGTGTATTTTCCATTCCTGAGGACATAGAGGAGCCCATGCAGATGGGTCTCTCCCGGCTGTCTCCAGAAGAAAGAGCCAGAAGGCAAAACTCTGGTCTTTGTTTGTACTGTGGGGGTAAGGGACATTTTGCCCGTAATTGTCCGAATAAGTCGGGAAACGCCTCGACCAAGTGAATTGTGAGGGGGTTCACTTTGGTCTGCAGCTTATCTCCTCGAATAACTCCCTTTTAGTCCCAGCTAAAGTTTCCTTTGGCAGCCTCAGTTCTTCGGTGTCGGCTTTTGTTGACAGTGGAGCTGCAGGGAACTTTATGGACTTAACGTGGGCCAAGGCCTTGGGTATTCCTCAGTTAGCTTTGGGTAGGTGTATCACCATGCATGGTTTAGATGGGAGTCCCTTGTCCAATGGGGTTATTTCCCTCTGTACACCCCCTGTACTACTTACGGTAGGAGCTCTTCATTCCGAAAAAATTGAGTTTTTCCTTACCCATTGCCCAGCAGTTCCAGTGGTTCTGGGTCACCCTTGGCTGGCCTTTCATAATCCCATCATTGATTGGCAGTCGGGGGAGATCTCACAATGGGGTACCATCTGTAATAAGGAATGTATTACATTTCCCGTCAGAATAGCTGCTGCCATTCCCGAACCCATTCCCGTGGAATACCAGGACTTTGTTGATGTATTTTCCAAGGGCAATGCGGACATTCTGCCTCCCCATCGGCCTTATGATTGTGCTATTGAGCTAATTCCTGGTGCCACATTGCCAAAGGGAAGGTTATATGCATTGTCCGGGCCAGAAACTGCGGCCATGAATGAGTATGTTAAGGAGAGCCTAGGGAAAGGATTTATCAGGCCATCTAAATCCCCTTTAAGTGCAGGCTTCTTCTTTGTGGAGAAGAAAGATGGATCACTCAGACCTTGCATTGACTTTAGAGCCCTGAATAAGATCTCAGTTAAAAATACTTACCCTCTGCCGCTGATTTCTGTCCTCTTTGATCAGCTGCGTTCGGCTGTGATTTTTTCTAAAATTGACCTGAGGGGAGCGTATAACCTCATCCGAATCAAGTCGGGAGATGAATGGAAGACGGCGTTCAGTACTCAGTCGGGTCACTACGAGTATCTGGTGATGCCGTTCGGCTTGTCTAACGCTCCGGCAGTTTTCCAGGATCTCATTAACGATGTGCTCCGTGATTTTCTAGGAAGATTCGTGGTCGTTTACTTAGACGACATCCTGATCTATTCTGACTCTATTGAACAACATGTTACCCAGGTGCGTCAGGTTCTTCAAAAATTACGTGAAAATCACCTATATGCCAAGCTGGAGAAGTGTGAGTTTCATGTCACGGAGGTATCCTTTTTAGGGTACATTATTTCCCCTCGGGGATTCTGTATGGAACCTAAGAAGCTCCAAGCCATCCTTAGTTGGGCGCAACCCACCAACTTAAAAGCAATTCAGCGCTTTTTAGGGTTTGCAAATTATTATAGAAGATTTATTCATGCTTTTTCCGACCTGGTTGCTCCCATTGTGGCACTGACTAAGAAGGGAGCGGATCCTACCAACTGGTCACGTGAAGCTGAGTTATCCTTTCAGGCCTTGAAACAAGCTTTTGTCTCAGCCCCAGTCCTCAGACATCCCAACCCTGAATTGCCCTTCATTGTTGAGGTTGAAGCCTCGGAGGTTGGAGTGGGGGCTATCCTATCTCAGAAGGATCCGGACTCTCTAGAACTACATCCTTGTGCCTTTATGTCCAGGAAATTCTCATCCGCTGAATCCAACTACGATGTTGGTAACCGGGAGTTACTGGCAATTAAATGGGCTTTCGAGGAGTGGAGGCATTGGCTTGAGGGAGCAACACATACCATTTCAGTATTGACTGACCACAAAAATCTTCAGTACATCGAATCAGCTAAGCGGCTGAATGCCCGGCAGGCTCGTTGGGCTTTATTTTTTACTCGTTTCAAGTTTATTATCACCTTTAGGCCAGGTTCCAAGAATACCAAGGCGGATGCCCTGTCACGCAGTTTTCTTCCAGTTCATAATAACAGTCCTGTTACTCCCATACTTCCGTCTTCAGTCATTTGGGCAGGCCTCACACAAGATTTATTTACCCAGTTAAAGCAGCTTCAACATCAAGCTCCTGGAAATACTCCTGCTGGTCGTCTTTACGTCCCTGAGTTTTTGAGAGCTACTGTTTTGACTGAGTTTCATGATAGCAAAGTTGCCGGGCATCCGGGGATCTCTAAGACTTTGGAATTAGTCTCCCGCTCAGTATGGTGGCCTGGTCTTTCTAAAGACATTAAGGAGTTTGTTTTTTCTTGTCAGGTCTGTGCACAGCATAAGGTTCCCCGTTCCTTGCCTATCGGGCAACTTATGCCCTTAAATGTTCCTCTCAGGCCATGGTCTCATATTTCCATGGATTTTGTGGTAGACCTCCCTCTGTCAGCCGGATTCCGAGTCATATGGGTGGTAGTGGACCATTTTAGCAAGATGGCCCATTTCATTGCTCTTCCCCGACTGCCATCTGCCCAGGGATTGGCAGTTTTGTTTCTCCGCCATTTTTTCAGACTTCATGGGTTGCCCACTGATATTGTTTCTGATCGGGGTCCACAATTCATTGCACAATTCTGGAAGTCTTTTTGTGCCTCATTAAAGATGAAATTGTCTTTAACATCCGGCTACCATCCTCAATCCAACGGGCAGACCGAGCGAGTTAATCAATCATTAAAACAGTATTTGCGTTTGTACTCAGCCAAACTCCAGAATGATTGGTCCGAGTTTCTTCCTTTGGCAGAGTTTGCTTACAACAATTCTTGTCATTCCTCCACTAATGTGTCTCCATTCTTTTCAGTTTTTGGTTTTCACCCCAGAGCTAATTCTTTTTTTCAACATTCCTCTGTTTCCACGCTAACCTTAACCTCTCATCTCAGAGTCATTTGGAAAAAAGTGCACCTTGCTCTCAGAAAAGCGGCATTTCGAGAGAAAAAAATTTCTGACAGGCTCCGGCGTCCTTGCACTTTTAAGGTGGGAGATAGGGTATGGTTGTCGACTCGTAACATTAAACTTCGACAAACCTCAGCTAGATTGGGCCCCAAATTTATTGGACCATTTCATATTATTAAAAAAATCAATCCAGTTGCTTTCCGGTTACGTTTACCAAGAGCTCTCCGGATCGGAAATACGTTCCATTGCTCCCTGTTGAAACCATACGTTTCTTCCAGTAGATTTCCTCGGAAGATCTCTCATGGGAAATCACCAGTAGATGTACAGGGTCATCAGGAGTTCTTGGTGGAGAAGGTTCTCGATTCCAAATTGTCCCGGGGTCGGCTTTATTTTCTGGTGCACTGGAGAGGCTATGGTCCAGAGGAAAGGTCTTGGGTCCTGGATAAGGATCTCCATGCCCCGAGGCTCAAGAGGGCATTTTTTCGGGAATTTCCTCGGAAACCTGGCTTTAGGGGTTCCTTGACCCCTCCTCAAGGGGGGGGGGGTACTGTTAGGCGCTGGGGTCCGCTCGTCGGTGCGGCCCGGCGCCTAGCAACCAGGGACGCCGTGCGCGTACATCCGCCGGCTCCCTGGCAACGCTAGACGCCGGGCGCACGGAGCCGCACGGACCCTAGCAACGGGGACGCCACTGACGGACCGCGTTCCCCGTTGCTGGGTCCATTTTAATTAATAGGACACCTGTTTCCTGGCCATGCAGCTAGGCAGCTGTATGGCATCTAATCCAATCAGCCTCTAAACAGCTGATTGGAGGACTCCCTGTTAAATACACTTCCTGGGCTTCTCACAGACGCCGGTAATAGCTTCTTGCATGCTGTATCTGTTTGCTGAGAGTGTTTCCAGTCCTGCTGTATCCGGTCGTTCCTGTTCTCAGTTGTCCTGTACTCGGAAGTCGTCATCTGTTCCTGGAGTCCTGACTGAGCACCTTTGAACATCCAGTGGTGTTCGTGAGTCACGGCGTAGCCGTGTGTTGCGGCTTGGCCGCTTTATCATTTATTATTTATTATTTGTGTTTCGGAGCTTTTGCGGAGGATTCCGCTCCCACAGATCCACTCTGGTATCCAGCGGTGCTGGGTAGGAGTAACGGACTAGTGGATTTTGGTTGTCCTTTTCCCTGGCGGGTTTCCGCACATACCTCAGCTTTTGTCAGTTAGCTTGTAGCCCCTGGCCTGGTTGTTTAGTCAGAGGGCCCCTTGTTATCACCCTGTCTCGGATTTCCCTTTGTCTCCCATTAAGACCTGAGGGGGCATCGGAGTTGGGCAGACATAATCCGCCCTTCAAATGCGGCTGCCATGGGCTCAAGCAACCATAGTCTCGCAGGGGATTTCTGACAGCACGGGCGAGACAACGGAGTTAGGGCGCCAGGGGCTACTTTCTATTCCCACTTCCTTCCCCAGCATTACGTTCCAGTGCTCCGGTCCTTGCAATAGGACCTCCTCAGACCAGAGTGCTGGAATCATAACACCGAGGGAGTTGTAATGGCGGAATCTGTCAACACCTTTAAGAATGGGTTAGATAAATTCCTAATGGATAAGGATATCCAGGAGTATGGTGCATAGTCATGCATTATAGTTACTATAAATAGGGATAAAATGTAACGGCTGACAGCAGTATCAGTCAGAAATTTTAGTCAAATCATCATGCATAGGAGACCACAAATAGGTTGAACTCGATGGACAATTGTCTTTTTTCAACCTCAGATACTATGTTACTATGTTACCTACTACCATACCCTACTGTCCATGCCCAATCTCACCCGATCTTGGAAGCCATACAGTTGAGGGCCAGGCCAGTACACGGCGGGAGACCCCCAGGGAATACCTGGTGTAGTCATGGCCGGATAAACAATGGGGCAGATGGAGCTGCAGCTCCAGCCCCCCTCCCCCACTGAAAATAGGCCCACAGATCCCCTGCAGTTCAATTAGTGTTGACAGGAAAAAAAACTTTTCTCCTGTCATCACTAATAGCATTCCCTCACTCGACTCCTGTCTTGGAGAGCCAGAGCTCTGCCTATCCCCTTCCAAGATGGCAGCAGCTGTGCACAAATGCTTTCCCAATTTCGGCTGAAGCTCATACTCAGGCCAGGTTTGATATAGGCTCCTCCCCCAGGTCGCGGTAAGCTCTGCCTCCTTGTCTATCTACAGCAGTGCCAACAATTGGCAAAAGGTCTTCTCACATGCCATCCCATTGAAGCTCTGGGCCATTATAAGCTCCAACCCTTGGTTCCACCACTGCTGAGCCCCCTGATGCCCAAAGCTCCACCCCTGGGCCATTCTAAGCTCCGCCCACTGGACCAGTACACTGCAGTGCTCCCCGCGTGGGTCATCTGTGAGGTGTTCTGTAGCTGTTGTTTCAGGTACAAAGTAGTATATGCTGTGTATCCCTATGCCCAGGACAGCACACTAAGCAGTCCTGACTTTCTCACTCTGAGCCTGTTATGCACACCAGTGCCAGCAGGAATGTACTGGTGTCTGAACGGAGAGGGATGCAAAACAAATGAACTCACAGACAGACTGGGGAATATGACATTACATACATAGAAGGTGATAGGGTAACAAAATAAACACAAAGTGAACAGAGAAGCCCAAAGGCTAAGAAACTGGGTGTCTCCCTAGTATTAGGAATGCTCAGATGGAAAGAAGTGAGATGTTGTGATTTAATACGTAGAGAACCCAAAATGCTGTTGCTAAGGGCAACAGCAAAACCCTAAAGGGTTACCAACGGGTGTGGCAGTAAACTCCTTGGTCAGAGATGGAATAATAGACACAAGGAGAGTCTCCACAATCCTAGTCCTCACTTGCAGTGCACTGGTTCAGCTTACTGCCACTAAACTGACACCTGAACACCTTGCACAGTGAGAAAGGATTTTGGCAGGCAAGTCTGAGAATACAGCCGCAAACTTGCTAGGTTTACAGAGTAGCAAAAGAACCCCAGCAGGTTAAACGACTGACTCCAGTCTTACTGCTAGGTCTGGATTGGCAGAGTGTAATACCAAATCCCAAGGCCTATTTGCAGTAAGCAACAAACAAATACAAAGTTTACACAGTACTAGCTAGCTTTCAGGAACTGACTAACCAACAAAGATTCAGCAGCATCTGCCTAACCTGAGAAGAGGGTTTATATAGCAGGTGCTGTCCACACCCCACTCAGACCTCACAGACTGTGAGCACAAAAACCAGCACCGGATCCCCTGCCGTGCACAGAGCCTGTAACCACTGCACAGCAAAAGACCCGAACCGGAGTATCAGCTACGCTCAGGTTACTCCGCTAGCACTTGTCTCCCAGTTGCCATGACGACGTGGCAGCACAGAGCAGGAGACCCTAACAGTACCCCCCCTCTGACGAGGGGTCAAAGAACCCCTACCACCGGGTTTATCGGGGAACTGCGAGAAGAAAGAGCGTAACAGTCTGGGGGCATGAAGATCACAACTGCGCACCCACGACCGCTCCTCCGGGCCACACCCCTTCCAGTGCACTAAAAATGACAGCCGATCCCGAACCATCTTGGAGTCAAGAATCCTTTCAACAACAAACTCCCTCTGGCCACGTATCAGAAGAGGGGAAGGTCTTCCACTGGAAGAAGGATTACTAATCGCCCATTTTAAAAGGGAACAATGAAATGTTTTATTGATACCCAAAGAACGGGGTAGATCTAACTGAAATGCCACCGGATTGATAACCCTAGTGATCTTATAAGGACTGATGAACCGGGGGCCTAACTTATGAGATTACTGTCTCAACTTCAAATTCTTGGTAGACAACCAGACGAAGTCTCCTAATTTGAAGCTGCAGGGTCTTTTCCGCTTATCAAAAACCCTTTTGGTCACTAATGACACAGACACAAGGGCTTTCTTCACTTTCCTCCAAATACCTCTAAGGACCGAAACCACAGAGGAACCACCAGGCGTGGAGTCCTGGGGGTCAAAAGAATTGGCCTTAGGATGATGCCCATACACACAAAGGAAGGGAGAGATCCCTGTAGCAGAGTGAGCCGCGTTGTTATAGGCAAACTCCGCCATGGACAGATGAGCAACCCAGTCAGTCTGACACTTGGAGACATAACACCTGAGGAACTGCTCCAAGGACTGGTTCACCCTTTCAGTCTGCCCATTAGACTGCGGATGGTAGCCTGACGACAAGCTGACAGAAATCTGGAGATCGGAACAAAATGCCCTCCAGAATTTGGCCACAAACTGGGATCCGCGGTCAGAGACCACATCAAGTGGCAACCCGTGGAGGCGCACAACATGCAGCATAAATAATTCAGACAGGCGTCTGGCCGATGGCAGCCCAACCAATGGAACGAAGTGCGCCATCTTCGAAAACCTGTCAACGACAACCCAGATGGCTGTCATCCCCGAGGATTTGGGCAAGTCCACCACAAAATCCATTGAAATGTGGGTCCATGGCTTAGATGGAATAGAGAGTGGATGTAATGGGCCAACAGGAACCCCTCTAGGAGTCTTATTTCGGGCACAGATGTCACATGCCCAAACCCACTGATCCACATCCCTAGCCACCGAGGGCCACCACACCGCCCTAGATAGCAACTCCCGAGTTCTGGCAATACCCGGGTGACCTGCCGACTTCTTGGCATGGAATTCCAGGAACACTCGCTGTCTTAACCTAGGAGGCACAAACAAAAGACCTACCGGAAGGTCTGGAGGAGCCTGCTCCTGTGCTCTAAGGACTAATGACAAGAGGTCCTGGGTAATGCCCACTTTAATACATGATGGGGACACAATGGGCAATGGCTCCTCGGTGGTCTCCTGGATTGGAGCAAAACTCAGCGAGAGCGCATCAGCCTTGATGTTTTTTGACCCAGGGCGATATGTTATCAAAAAATTAAAGCGAGCAAAAAACAAAGCCCATCGTGCCTGCCTGGCATTGAGGCGCTTCGCTGACTCTAAATATGCCAAATTCTTATGGTCGGTGAGAATTGAGACCACAAACTTAGCCCCCTCAAGTCAGTGTCTCCACTCCTCGAGTGCATCCTTAATAGCCAACAATTCCCGGTTACCCATGTCATAATTCATCTCGGCAGGCGAAAATTTACGGGAAAAGTAAGCACAGGGATGAAGGCGATTATCAGACACCCCCATCTGAGAGAGCACTGCCCCAATACCCATCTCAGAGGCATCCACCTCCACCACAAAAGGACGCTCTGGATCTGGGTGTCGCAGCACCTTGGCCGAGACAAATGCCCTTTTGAGACGGGCAAAAGCCGCTTTGGCCTCACAAGACCAGTGAGCAACATCCGCCCCTTTCTTAGTGAGTGCCACCAAGGGCGCCACTATAGACGAAAATCCAGCGATAAATCGTCTATAAAAATTCGCAAAGCCCAGAAAACGCTGAAGCGCCTTCAAACTAGTGGGCTGCACCCAATCCAGGACTGCCTGTACCTTGGAACCTTCCATTTGGAAACCTTCTGGGGAGATAATATATCCTAGAAATGCGATTTGCTGAACTTCAAATTCGCACTTCTCCAGCTTCGCCCCAAGCCGGTGGTCTCTGAGTTTCTGGAGGACTAAGCGTACATGCTTCCGATGTTCCTCCAGGGAATGGGAGAAGATTAGGATGTCATCTAAGTATACAACTAAGAATCTATCCAAATATTCCCTGAGCACATCGTTCATGAAGTCCTGGAAGATTGCCGGGGCATTACAGAGCCCAAAAGGCATCACCAAATATTCATAATGCCCTGAGTGGGTATTAAAGGCAGTCTTCCATTCATCCCCCTCTCTTATTCAGATTAGATTGTACGCACCGCGTAGGTCAATCTTAGAAAAAATGGTGGCAGTACGAAGCTGGTCAAACAAGACCGAAATGAGAGGCAGTGGGTATGAGTTTTTAATCGTGATACGGTTCAATTCCCTGAAGTCGATGCAGGGTCGCAACGAACCGTCCTTTTTACCCACGAAGAAGAACCCCGACCCAACTGGAGACTGTGAAGGTCTGATAAATCCCTTAGCCAAGTTCTCCTGAATGTACTCTGCCATAGCCTGAGTCTCAGGACGTGACAGGGAGTACAACCTGCTCTTGGGAAGCTTAGCATTCGGCAACAAATCAATGGCACAGTCATAGGGGCGATGGGGAGGTAGTACCTCTGCAACTCTTTTGGAGAACACGTCCGGAAAATCTGTATAACATCCTGGCAATCCTGGCAAACTTAGCTGCGAAAGCCTGACTGGAAGGCTCAAGCAACTCCTGAAACAATCAGTACCCCAACTAAGAATCTCCCTAGAGACCCAGTCAATTTGAGGATTGTGGGCCCTTAACCAGGGTAACCCCAACACCAATGGGGCAAAAGTACAGACAGTCACATAAAAGGACAATTTTTCAGAGTGTGTGGCTCCAATAAACAAAGAAATCTGGCTAGTGCAAGAGGTTATTTTACCCTGGGATAATGGTTCCCCGTTTAACCCACAAATCTCAATTTCCGATGCCAAGGGTACTAAGGGAACAGAGTGTTTCAGGGCGAATTGGCGGTCCATAAAAACCCCGTCGGCCCCACTGTCCACAAAGGCCTCAGTCTTGACAGTTTGACCGAGGATTTTCAAGGTCACCGGAATGATAAAAGTCTTCTTGGGAAATTCTGACTTCTGGCCTGACAGGATATTTCCCATCACCCTCAGGCTCTGAAGTTTTCCGGCTTTTCTGGGCATGATACTACCACATGACCTTTATTCCCACAGTACAAACAAAACCCCTGATGTCTCCTCCGCGTCTTCTCACGCGAGGAGAGGCGGGTAGCCCCAATCTGCATAGGCTCCTCGGAAAATTCCTCAGAGTCTGAGGTTCCCTTGGGAAAGAAGGAAACCTTGGTCTCCCTTTCAAGCCTGCGCTCTCTCAGCCGTCTATCCACCCGAATGGATAACTGCATGAGCTGATCCAAGCTATCAGGCAAGGGATATTGTACCAGTTGGTCTTTTAACTGGTTAGAAAGACCTCTTCGGTACTGGTGTCTCAGGGCTGGGTCATTCCACTGGGTATCATGGGCCAACCTCCGAAACTCCGTACAATAAACCTCAACTGGCCTTCGCCCTTGCTTAAGGATCGAAATCTGAGCCTCGGCTGAGGCCGTCTTGTCAGGGTCATCATACAACATGCCCAGTGCCGTAAAAAAAGCATCAACACTTTTAAGCGACGGACAGTCAGGCTGCAACCTATATGCCCAGACCTGTGGGTCTCCTTGTAGCAAGGAAATCACTATGCCCACCCGCTGAATCTCCGACCGAGAAGACTGAGGCCTAAGCTGGAAATATAGCTTGCAGCTCTCCTTGAAACAAAAGAACTGCGAGCGATCTCCAGAAAAACGATCTGGGAGATTTACTTTTGGCTCCTTATCCCCTGAAGGCACTGCTGCTGCGGGAGCTCCGCCAGCGGCCTGCGAGGTGTGCATTTTAATGGACAAATCATTAAATTGTCGAGTCAGGACCTGCACCTGATCGACCACCTGTTGCAAAGTATTTTGAGGGGTATGCTCCATATTCCCACAAAATTTCAACAGGAGTATTAGGCTGCTGAATATGTTATGCACACCAGTGCCAGCAGGAATGTACTGGTGTCTGAACGGAGAGGGATGCAACACAAATAAACTCACAGACAGACTGGGGAATATGACATTACATACATAGAAGGTGATAGGGTAACAAAATAAACACAAAGTGAACAGAGAAGCCCAAAGGCTAAGAAACTGGGTGCCTCCCTAGTATTAGGAATGCTCAGATGGAAAGAAGTGAGATGTTGTGATTTAATACGTAGAGAACCCGAAATGCTGTTGCTAAGGGCAACAGCAAAACCCTAAAGGGTTACCAACGGGTGTGGCAGTAAACTCCTTGGTCAGAGATGGAATAATAGACACAAGGAGAGTCTCCACAATCCTAGTCCTCACTTGCAGTGCACTGGTTCAGCTTACTGCCACTAAACTGACACCTGAACACCTTGCACAGTGAGAAAGGATTTTGGCAGGCAAGTCTGAGAATACAGCCGCAAACTTGCTAGGTTTACAGAGTAGCAAAAGAACCCCAGCAGGTTAAACGACTGACTCCAGTCTTACTGCTAGGTCTGGATTGGCAGAGTGTAATACCAAATCCCAAGGCCTACTTGCAGTAAGCAACAAACAAATACAAAGTTTACACAGTACTAGCTAGCTTTCAGGAACTGACTAACCAACAAAGATTCAGCAGCATCTGCCTAACCTGAGAAGAGGGTTTATATAGCAGGTGCTGTCCACGCCCCACTCAGACCTCACAGACTGTGAGCACAAAAACCAGCACCGGATCCCCTGCCGTGCACAGAGCCTGTAACCACTGCACAGCAAAAGACCCGAACCGGAGTATCAGCTACGCTCAGGTTACTCCGCTAGCACTTGTCTCCCGGTTGCCATGACGACGTGGCAGCACAGAGCAGGAGACCCTAACAGAGCCTTTGTGTTAACACCCGAAATCCCAACATGGAAAGTTAAGGCTGCATGTTCTGTGACCTTAATGGCATACTGTTTTAAATATTGCTCAGTATATATATATATATAATATTATCCATCTATTGTGCATGATAATCAATTGAAATCCGGCCAGTGTATATTACAGATGCTACCATGCAGTGTAATGTAACAAACAGATGCTGCCATGAGGTGTAATGTGACTCGGACACTACCGTGTGGTGTAATGTGACTAACGGATGATGATGTGTGGTGTAATGTGACTCAGATACTACCGTGCAGTGTAATGTAACTAACGGATGCTGCTGTGCGATATAA
Source organism: Pseudophryne corroboree (assembly GCF_028390025.1). NCBI lineage: Eukaryota > Metazoa > Chordata > Amphibia > Anura > Myobatrachidae > Pseudophryne > Pseudophryne corroboree. The sequence goes on from NC_086447.1 coordinate 447,688,105, forward strand.
TGTGAATAGTGACTAACGCATACTGCTAGCGATGTAATGTGACTAATGGATGCTGCTGTGCAGTGTAATGTGACTAATGGCTACTGCTGTGCTGCATATTGTGACTAACGGATGCTACCATGCTTTCTAATGTGACTAACAGACGCTACTGTGCAACGTAATGTGACTCAGACACTACCGTGCAGTGTTATGTAACTAACGGATGCTGCTGTGCGATGTAATGTGAATAGTGGCTAACGCACACTGCTAGCGGTGTAATGTGACTAACGGATGCTGCTGTGCGGTGTAATGTGACTAGCGGACACTACACACTACTGCGCGGTATAGTGTGACTGTTGTACACTACTGTGCAGTTTAATGTAAATAACGGACGCTGCTGTGCGGTGTAATGTGACTAACGGACACTGCTAGCGGTGTAATGTGACTAACGGATGCTGCCGTGCGGTGTAACGTCACTAACAGATGCTGCCGTGCAGTGTAATGTGACAAATAGATGCCACTGTGTGGTGTAATGTGACAAACAGACGCTGCCATGCGATGTAGTGTAACTAACTGATGCTGTTGTGCAGTGTAATGTGACAAATGGACGCTGCCGTGTGGTGTAATGTGACTAATGGATGCTGTTGTGCAGTGTAATGTGACTAATGGACACTGTTGTGCGGTGTAATGTGACTAACAGACGCAGTTGTGCGGTGTAATGTGACAAACAGATGCTGCTGTGCAGTATAATGTGACTAACGGATGCTGTTGTGCAGTGTAATGTGACTAATGGACGCTACAGCGTGGTGTAATGTGACTAACGGACACTGTTGTGCAGTGTAATGTGACTAACGGATGCTGCCATGCCCTTTATAAAATATAGATGGTGGCACCAATGGACTTTCTGGCACAGGCACCAAAATGTCTAGTTATGGTTCTAGTGGTCACTGGTCACTGATGATCTCTGCAGTATACGGGGGTCACTGATGCTCTCTGTAATATATGGTGGTCACTGATGCTCTCTGTAATATACAGTGGTCACTGATGTACTGTAATATATGGTGGTCACTGATGCTCTCTGTAGTAAACAGGGGTCACTGATGCTCTATGTAATATATGATGGTCACTGATGCTCTCTGTAATATATGGTGGTCACTTATTTTCTCTGTAAATTATGGTGGTCACTGATGCTCTTTATAGTATACAGCGGTCACTGATGCTCGCTGTAATATATAGTGGTCACTGATGCTCTCTGTAGTATATGGTGGTGACTGATGCTCTCTGTAGTATATGGGGGTCACTGATGCTCTCTGTAACATTTGGTGGTCATTGATGCTCTCTGTAAAATACAGTGGTCACTGATGTTCTCTAATATGTGGTGGCCACTGATGGTCTCTGTAGTAAACAGGGGTCACTGATGCTCTATGTAATATATGATGGTCACTGATGTTCTCTGTAATATATGTTGGTCACTGATTTTCTCTGTAATATATGGTGGTCACTGATGTTCTCTGTAATATATAGTGGTCACTGAAGCTCTCTGTAGTATATGGTGGTCACTGATGCTGCCTGTAGTATACGGTTGTCACTGAAGCTCTCTGTAGTATACAGTGGTCACTGATGCCCTCTGTAGTATACAGTGGTCACTGATGCTCTCTGTAGCATATGGTGGTCACTGATGTTCTCTAATATATGGTGGCCAGTGCCACTGATGCTCTCTGTAGTAAACAGGGGTCACTGATGCTCTATGTAATATATGGTGGTCACTGATACTCTCTGTAATATATGGTGGTCACTGATGCTCTCTGTAGTATACAGTGCTCACTGATGCTCTCTGTAATATATAGTGGTCACTGATGCTCTCTGTAATATATAGTGGTCACTGATGCTCTCTGTAATATATAGTGGTCACTGATGCTCTCTGTAATATAAGGTGGTCACTGATACTCTCTGTAATATATGGTGGTCACTGATGCTCTCTGTAGTATACAGTGCTCACTGATGCTCTCTGTAATATATAGTGGTCACTGATGCTCTCTGTAATATATAGTGGTCACTGATGCTCTCTGTAATATATAGTGGTCACTGATGCTCTCTGTAATATAAGGTGGTCACTGAAGCTTTCTGTAATATATGGTTGTCACTTATGCTCTCTGTAGTAAACAGTGGTCACTGATGCTCTCTGTAATATATAGTGGTCACTGATGCTCTCTGTAATATATGATGGTCAGTTAGTGCTGGTGGGTGTCCGCTGCTGGGGCTGTAATGAGTCTCCTGTTATTTGACAGTTGTGCTCGCTTACGCAGCAGGAGAGCAAAGCCATTCTTCACTGCTCCTTCTATGTGATGCCTCCTCTAATGGCAAATGTAAATCAGCGCCCATCGCTGATGTGATCTGATCATGTTGGGTACTCAGCTTCAAGGTGCATGGTGAGATTATTAGAGGAAACCACTGAACACATAGGGGAGGGGCTCTCTCACAGCTGAACTTCTTCATAAAAAAAATAAAAATAAAAATACAAGCAATCGGCTAGTGGTTGATGGCAGGCATTGTGGGGCCCTGGGAGAGGGGGCCCCAGGATAACATATCACCTGCTCCCCCCTCCTTAATCCGATCTGCTGCAGCGGTACACAATAGCCCTTTCATAAATTTCAGCTCCAGGCTCATGTGGACGTTAATCTGGCACTGGGTGTAGTAGATCAGCTATAAATACTCCAGTCTAACGTTGACAGCAGAATCACACTGTGACTCAATTTCCTTTTCTATAAATTACAATAACCTTTTTATTTACTGAATTTATGTGAACTGTGTTGAGCGAAGTCCAATTGAGGACTTACATTGGGACTCCGCCGCTACATACTGCCCAAGCTTACTGTATTAATATAAGAACCTCTTTTGGATAAAATTATCCCTACAGCCCATTTCCCATATTTGTTCTTATGTTCTTGTGTGTGTAATAGGAGACAATATTTTAGTGTAACAAATTAAAGATTACATTTTAAACCTCTCATTATAATTATTCCTTATTCTTTCTTAAGAGTGCACCAAAAAGAAGTCTTCTTTCTTTTTCTCGTGGAATCCTGATAGGGTCAGGAGATCAACGCCAAAATCCCAACAGCCGGCATCCCTACTGTAAGTATAGTTGGCGGGTTAGGCTCCACTGGGTGGAGGTTACGTTTAAGCACCTAGGGGGGTGGTTAGGATCAGGGACTATGGTTAGGGTTAGGCTGTGGAAAGGGAGGGTTAGGGGGTAGGGGACAGGGGGGAACAGTTGTACCTTTCCCCTGTTGGGATTTCATCTATCAGGATGTCGGTGTCAGTATTTTGACAACCAGCATTCCATCCGCCGGCAAATCATACTGAACCCACTGCAGTAGCTTTTTGTGTGTTAGGTAGCAGGTCACAAGTCATTGTAGCTACCTAGGAAACTCCTTTTTGGATTTTTTTGCCTAAAACATGCTTATAAGCATCAGCACTGCATCCTCTATATGCACATGTTATCACAATACACAGGGATGTTCTGGAACCCATTTCATTAGCACTCGCTTAGCCAGTGGTGCTGAGAAAGGGGGGGGGGAACAAATTACCTGGGTCCAGATCTGATGTAGGGGCCCAGCGGGGGCCCAGGGTCCCCCCCCCCCCTCCTTACCTGGAAGCAGCAGCCGCAGCTTCATTCTCAGCCCATCACATGCTGCTGTGTGATTGGGCTGCAGTGTGCTGGGCAGCAGTTTAGCAAGGGAAGTGCTTAATATAAAAAAAAAAGAATTTGTATTTTTTTCTAAGGGTGCATGGCCATTCCTCCTGTGATTAGGCCATGCCCCCTGAAAAGTACCTTAGCCCAGCCAGGCTCTCTACTCCCCTGACAGGGAGGCATGCCATTCTCCTGTGTGTGGGTGCTTTTTATGTGCTAGAAACACCCCAAAGGGATGTGGCCCATGCCAACAGCATGCTGTGGTCACACCCGCTCCAGGGGAAGGAGGGCATGGGGGCTCAGAAAGTTGTTGTCCCGGGGCCCAGGATTTCTATTGGCAGCCCTGAGGGTACCTACTTGCATAAGCAGGAGATAACAGCAGAGATAGTATTCACTGAGTAGCAAAGACATACAGTATATGGCTTGTGGTTGATAATTGGCATTAGTGAATATACTGTGTAGAAGATAGTACTTGCAGTTTAGTTGATACAAGAACAAAGTTCTTAAGAACGTAGAAACTAGAATAAAAATAACTAATGTAGTCCAGAGCTGGAGAAGGAGCGAAAATACACAAAGACAGACCAGACAGCAGTCCTCAGGTATAACCTGAGGTCTACACAATGCACAGGAAAAGTTCAGCAGTACTTAACTAAGGTAAACCTTTTTAAACAACAGCTAAGCAGAGAATGGACCGGCAGAAGAAAAGGGACCGGCAAACCAGGCTTCCAGCCTAGTTTAGGTAGAAAGTAATGTAACTGACAGGTTTCTGTAGAGCTGGTTGCCTCTTATCAGGAACATGGACCAATGGCAACATAGCCCCCTTAATAGAATAATAGATTGCAGCTGACATGCTGCACACATACACCACAGCTGAGATGAAAATTGAACAACACTGCTCTGCTAGCAGCACCTCTGAAAGTACAGAAGTTCTGCAGGCCAGAAACGTGACAGCAGCACCTCTGGTAGTACAGAAGTTCTGCAGGCCAGAAACGTGACAGCACCACCTCTGGTAGTACAGAGGTACTGCCGACCAGGTACAGATCAGCAGCACCTCTGGCAGCACAGATGTACTGCCAGCCAGACACAAATGGCAGAGATTTTAAAAGTATGTAACCAACATAGATTAGTTTTTTGTTTGTTTTTTAAGATTTAGAACTGTGAAATTGCTTCTTTACCAAATAGGTAAAACTGGAAGGCTACTTCTTTGAGGTGGACTTTCTATTTCATAGTCAGTTTTGATACAGAAGGTAATTGAATCTGCAATGTCTTAATACACAGTAGTTCTGAGCTAACAAAATCAATGTTGCATTTATTTCTGCATACATTCCCATAATAAACCATCTTAGATATTTATTTTGTACATACATACCCAGTACTATAATCATAATTTACCTTATTGGCACTCTTTAAAAGTGATTTTATGGAATGTAAAGATTCCGAGGGGGAAATGTACAGTAACAGGGCCCAAGTATGTAAATCTGGCATATTGCTGGCAAGTTTCAATTCCCCGTATGTAATAGAACAACAAACATGCCAAAAATGAAGCACTATTAATCTCGACACAACAAAACTCAATGTCCCAATTTTTACTGTGGAAAGCAGGCCTGGAGGTACCCGCTCACAAGGGTATGCAAAGCAGGGAGGCACCTGCCTGGAGAGACACTCTCCTTACTCTGAATCCCTGATGCTGTCTGACGTGCTGTACTGCCGACAAATGCTGATCTTGTCAAATTCTTTGACAGGCAGAGGCACGCCTCTCCAGTTCCTCCTCTTCCTCACAGCTCATCCCGCCTGCATCTGTGAATCACTGCAGCCCTGCCAGAGGGGATTCACAGCCACAGACATCAGACACTAGGCCCAATAGCTTGCCTTCCATTAGCAGTTAACTCCAGCCAGTCAGTACAACAGTATAGAACCCCGGACAGTTAGGAAACACACTGCAGTGGTGGCTGGCCAGGTCAGTGGCTAATGGGGTTAGTGGGAACAATAATATAGGGGCTGTCTAACTCAATTTAGAAGGGGGGACATGCATTGTCACCTTGTGTTCTGTTTGTCTCTCTGTCACATATATGCCCTTCTGTCACCCTGTGTATGTTCCCCTGTGTGTATGTGCCTTTGTCACCCTATGTATCTGCCTCTGTCACCCCTTGTATGTGCCTCTGTCATCCTGTGTATATGCACCACTGTCAGCCAGTGTACAGTATGTCCCTCTGTCACGCTGTGTATATTTATTACCAGTTATTTATATAATGCACACATATTCCGCAGTGCCTACAGAGAATATTTGGCCATTCACGTCAGTGGAGCTTACAATCTATATTCCCTACCACATACACACACAGATTGTGGGAACAAACAGGAGTACCTGGAGGAAACCCATGCAAGCATGGGGAGAATATACAAACTCCACACAGTTAGGGCCAATCGAACCTATGACCTCAGTGCTGTGAGGCAGTAATGCTAACCATTACACCATCTGTACTGCCTATATATGTGCCACTTTTACCCTGTGTATGTCCTTATGCCACCCCATGTATGTCACCCTGTTTATGTCCTTCTGTCATCCTGTGTATGTCCCTCTGCATTGCTCCTTGTAGTGCAACCATGTCTCTTTTCTGGAACCAAGTATCACTAAGCCTCCCCCCCACTTTCCTCTATCATGGTACCCAGTGTAATTTTTTTGGGATTGCCCTCTGCTGTGTCTGGGTGGCATTATGTGTAGGGAGCCCTACTACTATGGGCACTATGTGTATAAGTGGCACTACTGTGGGCAGTATGTGTGTAAGTGGCACTACTACTGTGGGCATTACTACTGAGGGCACTATGTATAAGGGGCATTACTACTGTGGGAATATTGTGTATATGGGGAACTACTACTGTGGACATTGTATAATGGGCACTACTACTCTGGGCATAATGTGTATATGGGGCACTGCTTCTGTGGGCATTGTGTATAAGAGGCAGTACTGTGTAGCCTAACATATATAAGGGGTACTACTGTGTGGCATAATGTGTATAAGAGGTATTACTGTGTTGCTTAACATGAATAAGGGGCACTACTTTCTGTAATATGAATCAGGGGCACTACATGCGATGTACTGTAAATGAGATTGTGATACTTTGTGGAGTGATTTGAAATGGGGGTACTGTTGTGCAGGGCCATCTTAACAGCAGTATAGGCCCCTGGGCAAATCAATCCAATGGGGCTCCTACCCTTCCCAGAGCGGTAGGGGTGGGGGGTGCTATCAGTGGCAGCTTTGATGTCCCGCGGGTGGTAGGGGGTGTTCTATCTTCCACTCAGCATGTAGGAACTGGAGCAGTAATTTCTGCTAATTACTCCTTTACTGACAGATGGTGGGAGATGGAGCAGAAGAGAGAACACTGAACTGTAGAAGGGGGTATTGGGCTGAATGAAGGGGCCTCGGTACATGACGTCCGGGGGGTGGTAGGGGGTGTTTAATATGCAGGGGAGGGGTGGATAGTGGAATGGGAAGCTTGCTTGAATATAGATATCTCCTGGAAATAGTTTTCTTAACATTCAATGGAATAAAAAACTAGAGATGTCCACCTTTTGGGAGGTACTGGGAACCTGATTAGAGTTCAGGAGCCAGAGGACTCCATCAATGAAAATATAAAACTGCATACCAGGCGTGTGGAGCTGGAGCAGGGACCAGCTGCTTGAAGGCTGATATCTCTGGTTCTGGGCATACAAGGAGACAAGATGCCAGTGTCCACTGAAAGGGGAGAGTCCCAGCTATTGGAATAAACCCTCAGAAAAACTCTAAGTCAGACAAAACCTGAGATATCTGGCTGGGAAGAGCAATTAAAAGGCTTGGATGGGGACCACTGCTTTGAAGTCGGATATCTCCGGTTCCCCAAGCCGATTTTCAAAAATTTGATACCTCCTGAAAGAGGTGACCCTCAGCTATCAGCCTAGGGCCATTATATTCCTGGGACCCTTTGGCAACTGCCTGTTGAGCCCATATGAATAGACAACCTTGCTGTTGTGTGGCCTTCAGCTGCACTGTGACTTTTTAAGGTATGAAATGGAGGGCACAAATTTATAGTTTACAGGAGGGTGCCAAGCACCCTTTCCAAACCCTGGTGACAATCATACAATTTGTCAGATGTAATAGATAGTGAATTGTTAACCCTGCCAGAAACTCATTAGAATAACTCGCCAAACAAGAGGCTGTCCTCAGGTCAGCGAGATTGATGTGGCTTCAATCCTGAGGCCTAAAAACACACATCTAGTATATGCCCTTGTAGAACACATTCCAAACCTATATAAATCCTATATTAAACTGGATAAAACTGCCCACAGGCTATATTTTAAGAATCATTTATATTTAGGTGCATTTATTATTTCAAAAGTAGCATTGTCTACAATGTTACTGTTGGCAGCACTATGCCAACACCATGGTGTCAACAAGGTTAAAATGCTACACACTAGATGATATGTCACCCTACTATGGTTGGGTTGGAGCAACATGTCAGGTACATTGTATAGTGCAGAGGTTCTCAAACTCGGTCCTCGGGGGCCCACACAATGCATGTTTTGCAGGTCTCCTCACAGAATCGCAAGTGAAATAATTAGCTCCACCTGTGGACCTTTTAAAATGTGTCAGTGAGTAATTAATACACCTGTACACCTGCAGGGTTACCTGCAAAACATGCACTGTGTGGGCTCCCGAGGACCGAGTTTGAGAACCTCTGGTATAGTGTGTAACCGTGATATGTGCACACACGTAGGTTGCTAGCGACATCCCCTGCCGGCCCTGCAGCAGGCAGACGGGAGATGTCACTACCAATTACATGCTGCATAATGCAACTTGCCTCCCCCCTGTCTGACCTGGAATCGGCAAATATGCAAATATGTATGCACTTGTTGCATGCAGGGTCCCGTCAGTGGCGATGTCTGGCTGGGTACACATCGCTAAGTGTGTATCCATCCAGCTTTAGTTCTCCTTCTACTTACCATCTTCTACCACACAAAACTCAAACAATTCATAACACTGAAAATAAAGATGAATCAAACAAACACTACCACACAAAAATACAGACAGACATATAGACACAAAACACAAGGACAAAGGGCTTAATTCAGACCTCATCGCTCCTCTATGAATTTGCAGAGGTTTGCGATTGGATAGTCACCGCCCAGACAGAGTGAAAATACGTCACGTGCAAGTCTGCGTACGCACTGCGAAAAGCTTTGCAAATGCCGGTCAGCTGCAAATCCATTTGCAACTCACTCACCATCAAATGTTTTTCCAGTCTGTGCAGTCTGAGCGTAGCCCAGGACTTACTCCTGCAGTGTGAAAGAAACAGGCTGATCGGGCCGGTGCTGACATCACACACCCTCCCTAAAAATGCTTGGGAACGCCTGCGTTTTTCCTGACACTCTCAGAAACTGGCCAGTTACCACCCCCAAATGTCCGCTTCCTGGGGGTGATTCAGACCTGATCACACGCAGGCGTTTTTTTTTGCAGTGCTACGATCAGGTAGGTGCCGCCTACAGGGAGAGGGGGTAAATGCTGTGATGGGTGCGATCGCATATGCAGAAAACTAACCAAATTTCCAGCAAGAAATACTGCTGCAACTGTGGCTGCACCTGTGTATAATGCCCACATGCACCGTTTGACTCATATATTGTGTGTGAATCTGGCTCTGGTGTTAGCCAGTGCCTCCTGAAACATTTACCTGCACAACCCTGGTGCTATGTGACTTGGCTTGTACCGAGCATCTTTTTTGTTTGAATGTGTATCATAGTCGCACAAATGAAACAGATGCAACAAATGAGTCTGAATCTGTATATGAAATGCTACGATACTGAGACCATGGCATTTTTTCACGCCAAGTTCCATTGTGCTTTATCTGCAACTTTACATATTTAAAAGTAAGTGGTGTTTCACTGCATATGCCCTGCAAACAAGATACAAATTTAAATAAAAAGTCACTTTGCTACACCACTCTTGCGTCACATGACATATTGAGACTTGGTGAATAAAGGGCTAATGAGGTCAAACTCTCACAATTTTGGGTAACCACAATGGTTTCAAATCTATCCTGACTTTTTTTGTGATAAATATACAAGTTGTCAGATGTAATAGCCTGCAGCTTTTCAGCTCACAAGAAAGGGCGCCAGAAAAAGTTGTGGGAAAAAAATCCAGCTACTGTTTATCATCTGGCACCATCAGCGGGATGTAATGGGGTGCACTAATGGTGGGCTAAACTCGCACATTTTGCAAACTCAATCAATGTTATGTGGTGCGGGAACAATGCCAACTCGCATGTTTTATGCAATCCCAAAACTCGCAATGGCAAAACTTGCATACAGACGTTTTGTGATTGCAGGCATACAACTTGGGCAATGTTTTCAACTTGCACCTAAAACATTAACAAAATCTCTCCAATAAATAGTCTAGCTTCTGGCTGGCGAGTTTGATGGATGCATGCACAGATCAGTGCATGCGTCTGTCTGTAAAAGTAAAGAAACAGTTAAAAAAGTGAAAAAAAAACAAAGATGTACAGTCCGCCCCCATTCACCTATTTCCAGCGTAGAACGGTCCTCTTCAGTCCATGTAGGCATCCAGGGGTTAAAAAAAAATACAGCTCCACCGGATGTAAGGGGATCCATGAATACACATGGATCCCCTTTTCCCGAAGCTTTCTGTCACTTGGAGACCCGCCAGCCAATCAGGGAGCACCACATCATAGCGCTCTCCTGCTTGGCTGTGCCCTCCTGACCTGTCAGTCAAGTGGAGCCCATAGGCTATAAAAAATACCCATTGTAGTCTATGGTGGGAACTGCGGTCTACCGCAGACTAAAAGGATAATTGGGGTCACCCACAAAAGGACTCTCAAATAGCCTGGGGCTGGTTATGCTTTGAGGGGCGGACGTGCATGTCTTTTTTTTTTTTTTCCTTTTAAACACTTTTACAGATAGAAGCATGTACTCATCTCACAAATGTGTGCATCATGAATCTGTCAAACGCGCACAATGTAATGAAACTCACATTACATTGTGCGAGTTTTCTTTCTAGAAAACTCACCCTGCATTACACAATGTAATAGCCTCGAACTTAAAAACTCGAAGGCTATGACATTGGGTGAGTTTTGGGACAAACTGGCACCATTACATCCTGCTGCATATTTAAAATAATAATAATAAATGGGTAACATTCTAGGGGACTACATGCGGAACCCTACACTTTTAATTTAATTTTAATTTTATTTTTAAAAAGACTGAAAACACAGTGACATGCCTGCAATGTGCGGATGTATAATGCAATGCAAAGTGGTAATAGCTCAGTATAGCATCTTCCAAATTTTGAGCTATTAGAGCTTGCGATTTGGAGGCCAAAATCATGGGTAAATCATCTTGATTTGCATTCTATTACATTTCCCTCAAGGTATTTTAATGAGAGAAAGCTGGCACTATTTTACTAAGAGGCCATCACAGCTACTGTACATTAAATCACTTTGCTCTAATAGATTGAAACACTATGGGGTATATGCAATTCCGGGCGAATTGCGGCATTTTTTCGCCCGTTTTTAAATTCGACACAATTCGATCGTCGAATTCCGGCCGGCGGGTACCGGAATTCGACATATTCAATAAAAAACGTATTCGACAGTCCCACTGTCGAAAACGGACCAATTGACGGATAAGTGCGTCCTGGATTCGACTTTTCGGACAGCACAAAAATCGTTAAAAAACCCGAAAGAAAATTGCGTGGGGTCCCCCCTCCTAAGCATAACCAGCCTCGGGCTCCTTGAGCCGTTCCTGGTTGTAAAAATACGGGGGGGAAATGGACAGGGGATCCCCCGTATTTTTAGAACCAGCACCGGGCTCTGCGTCCGGTCCTGGTGCAAAAAATACGGGGGACAAAAAGCGTAGGGGTCTCCCGTATTTTTTGAACCAGCACCGGGCTCCACTAGCTGGGGAGATAATGCCACAGCCGGGGGACACTTTTATACCGGTCCCTGCGGCCGTGGCATTAAATAACCAACTAGTCACCCCTGGCCGGGGTACCCTGGAGGAGTGGGGACCCCTTAAATCAAGGGGTCCCCCCCTCCAGCCACCCAAGGGCCAGGGGTGAAGCCCGAGGCTGTCCCCCCCATCCAAGGGCTGCGGATGGGGCGCTGATAGCCATGTGTAAAAATGAAAGAATATTGTTATTTGCAGAAGAACTACAAGTCCCAGCAAGCCTCTCCCACAAGCTGGTACTTGGAGAACCACAAGTACCAGCATGACGGGGGAAATGGGCCCGCTGGTACCTGTAGTTCTTCTGCAAAAACAATACCCAAATAAAAACAGGACACAGACACAGTGAAAGTAAAACTTTATTACATACATGCTGACACAAATACTTACCTATGTTGACACGCCGACTCTGTCCACATGTCTCCAAGTAGAATCCGGGGTACCTGAAAATAAAATTATACTCACCTAAATCCAGTGTCCTGTTATTATTTGTAATCCACGTACTTGGCAAAAAAACAACCGCATTTACCGGATCCACACGGACTGAAAGGGGTCCCATGTTTACACATGGGACCCCTTTCCCCGAATGCCGAGACCCCCCGTGACTCCTGTCACAGAGGGTCCCTTCAGCCAATCAGGGAGCGCCACGTCATGGCACTCTCCTGATTAGCTATGCGCGTCTGAGCTGGCAGACAGCGCATCGCACAGCCCCTCCATTATATTCAATGGTGGGAACTTTGCGGTCAGCGGTGAGGTCATCCGTGGTCAGCGGCTGACCACGGGTAACCTCAGTTAAAAAAATTATATTATTTTAAAAAATATATAAATAATAGTTGAAAATCCTAATAGACAAACCAAGTACCTAATCCCTTCTAATATAAATAGATATGCTATTAGCAATAAAAAAAAACACTAAAAAAAAACATGTTTTAATATTTTTTTATTAGATTCCGCCAGCAAGTGAGGCGGAATGAAATGGACGAATTTACTGTCGAAAAGCACTGTTGTCGAATCGACATTTTTCAATTGAATATACTTTTGTCGAAAAGCCGCATTTTTACCATTGCAGACATGTCGAATTTGAAAAAGTCGAATCTGAAAAGTCAGTTTTTTTGTCGAAAAGTACTGTATTGCATTGTCAAATTTTTTTTTTTTTGTCGAACATGCCCCGTTTTTTGACATTTTCGGCAAGTCGACCGCAATTGCATATCGCCCCTATGCTTTTATTCAATTTAATTATATTTTTTCCTGTTGACTGACTCTCCACTGTCGCAGTGGGATCTGGTCAGGATCCCAGCGGTCGGTATCCCATCAGTCAGACAACGGAGGACATTTTATATGGCTGTAGTGACATAAAATTCTGAATAGCAGGCTGAATGAAGCAGCTGTGACAGGTGGAGGTGTCCATGGTAACAGTGGGCCTACGAGTTGACTGAGGAATCTGGTGATGGGAGGGGCTTAGCCCTTATAAGGAGAGGACTGACTAGGTTCTCCCTCTTTTCCTCAGAGAAAATTGAACAGTGAAGTGCTCTGCATTTGTTTTGTATTGAACTGTGTATTATTTGTGATTTTGTGGTATTTTTCTTCTTATTTCTTTTCAATCTTTACTAATCTTTAATCTTTTCACCCCCTTTTGTTCTTTGACTTTTTCTTTATCTATCTTTTCTACCTTCTAACATGCCGAGGGCCAGTTGTGCTGTGTGTCCCCCTATCCGTTTGATTGAAAGCGGTGACAGGGACGCTGCTGTGTTAGTGTCAGGTAGGGGACAGCATTTGTCAGTACAAGGACGAGGTCAAACCAGGAATAATGTGGGTAATGCCGCCACCAGGGGTTGGGCTCGACCGCCTGAGAGGCTTTTGGTGGGCGAAGCTGCGTCACGCAGAGGCCGGGTCAGCAGCGTGTCTGTGTCACGAGCTGTTGGTTCAACTCGTGCTGTGGGAATTGATTCTACGGAACTAATTACCGATAGTACAATGTCGCGAAGCGTTGGTGCTATGGTGGAGTCGCGGAGCAGGATGTTGAGAAGAGCGGTAACATCCCGGGGAGTTACCTCAGGAGTGCATGTGCCAGAGGTACGCCGCGGTCGCCCCATAGGCCCGCGGGGGACCGTGGCTGCCAGAGGTGGTCGTCGCAGCACTGTTCTTTTTAGAGGTGAGCAAAATGAAAGAGGAACAAGGGAACAATTGTTGGTGCAAGGAGAGGGAGCACCTAACAGAGGAATTAACAGGGGTCCGGTTAGATCAATAGATACCGGGGCTGACACGGTTGTAGCGGGATAGCGCGCGGGCACCTAGGGCATGAGAAATTCTGAAAGGCAGCAAGGAAGGCCCGTCACTGTGAATATTAGGGGTAAAAAAGGGGTACCTGAGGTACATAGTATGAGGGGCACAGTGTCGGGAAGGTCATACGCTGATGCTGTGCGTTTTGGACGTAATGGCGCTGGATGGAATTCGTCTGAGGTAGCGTCTATATGCACTTCAGTTATATCAGCACTGGTCCCGGTGCTGACTGCTAATCATACTGAAGGGAATTTTTTGGGTGAGTAGAATTCCTCCGGTTTGCATGGGGATGGCGTAAGTGATTTAGTGGCCGCTGTTTCATGGGCCAGAACGGGTGGAAGGAATAGGGGCAATATGAATCCTAATGAGTGTCTGGTGGATGTTTCTCCTTGCACTCCTCCAGCAGAGTCCTTTGCAGCCCCTGAATTACAGGAGGATTCTGGGGAATCGGCGGCTGTGGTAGAGTCTGCCCTGGAAGAGGGAGGTCTTTACGGTGAGTTGGATGTGCACCCTGCAGCGCGTCAAAATGATGCAGTGGTTAGCTCAGGCAATATGGGCGCAGTTAAGGAAATATCATGCAAGAAAAAAACTTCACAAAAACGTAAGCATAGGCGCAGAAGTCACAGGGGTTCATCCACTTCTTCCTCTGAGTCCTCATCTTCAGTTGACAGCAGCTGCAGTGGTTGCAAAGAAAGACATAAAAGAAGGCGCAGACACAGTAGCTCTAGCATGTCCTCAGAGGAGGGTCCCGAGGATTCTTTGCAATGTGCTAATACTGCTGTTTTGAGAGGGGTACGGCCCAGAATTAGGGAGCGTATTTGAAAGGGCAAATTTGTGAATATGTTTGCTTTAACTAGTAAAGCGAAAAAAGCATTAGAGGCGGCCAGAAAGAAATCGGGTATAGGTGAGGAGGCTTATAAGTCTTTCTCTAATTGGCAGAAGGGCATGCTTATCTTTGCGGCTTTTTATTTGGAATCTCGACCTCAGGAGCACATGAATATAATTAAATACATGTATTTGCTTCACGAATTGGCCAGTTCTGGGCGCGGAACAGCATGGAGGTCCTATGATGAGGAGTTTCGTAGAAAACAGAATGGCAAGGAAATCATAGATTTTGGTAAAAAAGATGTTGAGATTTTTGTAGATGTTACTCAATCTCTAAAAAGTGGTTCAGAGGGTTTGGCTGAGAAACTAGGCAATGCCAGTAACAGATGGATGGTGGGTAAGAATCGATCAGGCAAATGTTATGCCTTCAATAATAGTCAATGTACCCTAGGGTTCAGGTGTCATTTTCGGCATGTTTGTATCCGCTGTGAGGGATCCCACCCCATTAAAAACTGCCAGCAGACTGCCAGTGGTAAAGAGGGTTTGCACAACTGCTGGGGCTAAGTAGGGCCCCTACTCCAATGAAATTGGACAAATGATTGTATTGGTTGGATTACTATCCAAATAGAGAGGACTCCGAGTTGATAAGGTTAGGATTTCCAAAGGGTTTTCCGTTGTCTATTAAAGGCCAAGTAAATTGTGGTCCGGTTTGCAATTTACGCTCGGCTCAGGAGTTTCCAGTAATTTTGAAAGAAAAAGTCGATAAGGAGGTTGCTTTGGGTAGGATGGTAGGGCCTTTCAGTTGTCCCCCAGTGTCTAATTTAATTTTGTCCCCAGTGGGGGTTGTTCCAAAAAAGACTCCGGGTAAATTTAGATTAATTCAGCACTTATCATTTCCAAAAGGGTCTTCAGTTAATGATGCAATTCCTGAACATTTGTCCATGGTAATTTATCAGTCTTTTGAGGATGCGTTGGCCAAGGTGAGATCATTCAGTAGAGGGGCGTTGATGAGTAAAATTGATATAGAGTCGGCTTTTCGGCTCTTGCCCATTGATCCGGAATTTTTTCGTTATTTAGGTTTCCGTCTGAATGACGGTTTTTATGTTGATAGATGTCTCCCAATGGGTTGCTCTATATCTTGTTCATATTTTGAAAAATTTAGCAATTTTTTGCATTGGTGCATTTATGAAAAATCAGGTCAGTCCGGAATTGTTCATTATTTAGACAATTTTTTGTTCATGGGTCCAGCCGGGTCTGACATGTGTGGCAATATTTTATCAAATGCCTTGTCATTGTTGAAGGAATTTGAGGTCCCAGTAGCTGAGGAGAAGACTGTAGGTCCTACATCGGTGTTGACTTTTTTGGGAATCGAAATTGATACTATGGAAGGTTGCTGACGTTTACCCAGGGAGAAAATAGATAAATTAAAAGGAGAGATAATTGTGGCATTGGCAAATAGCAAGTTGATGTTGAGACAAGCTCAATCATTATTGGGGTCTCTCAATTTTGCTTGCCGAGTTATACCCATGGGTAAGGTCTTCAGCAGGAAGTTGGAGAGAGCTACAGCGGGTGTTAAAAAACCTAGTCATTTTATAAGATTATCCAAAGAAATTCGTAGGGATCTACACATTTGGAGGAGTTTTTGGCTACCTTTAATGGTGTTCTCATTTGGCAGTCCATACCCATATCCAATGTAGAGTTGCAATTATTCACCGATGCGGCAGGTTCTACGGGTTTTGGAGCATACCTGGAGGGTAGGTGGTGTGCTTCCCCATTGCCTAAAACCTGGTTTGATGAGGGACTCACTAGTAATATGTTATTATTAGAATTATTCCCTATCATAGTTGCTCTGGAGTTATGGCATGAGGTCTTGACCAATCTGTCAGTAGTTTTTTGGTGTGACAATTTGGGTGTGGTTCATGCGATTAATAGAGAGCTACCGGCCTTCCTGTGCTGTGATTGTTGGGTCAGATTGTTTTGCACTGCCTTCAATTAAATATAAGTTTTTGCGCTAGGCATGTTCCAGGCAATGAAAACAGTGTGGCAGATGCGCTTTCGCGTTTCGAGTGGCGCAGGTTTAGGGTGCTAGCTCCGGATGCGAATGTATCTGGTGAACCTTGCCCGTCTTATGCCTGGCAGGTGATATGCCCGGATTGGAGGGCTTAGCTCTACGATCCTTGGCTCCTTCCACCCTCCGAGGGTACAGAAATGCTATGGGAGAGTGGGAGAGATATGTCCGTTTGCATCAGGACCAAGGTAAGACTGATTATGTAATGTTATTGAAATACGTTTGGGAATGTTTTAGAGCAGGCAGGTCAAGAGGGTTTGTAACACGTTTACTGTCTGCTCTTTGTTATTTCTTGAAACTTGAAGGCCGGCATGATTTTACTAAATCTTTCTTTTTAGCAAGGATTCTTAAAGAGTGGGCTCGAGTGATGCCCCCTGTACAAGATGCACGAAGGCCAATAACCATTTCAATATTGCGGCGCATGGCGGTCGTGTTGCATGAGGTCTGTGCATCTGATTACGAAGCACTCTTATTTAAATTGTGTTTCACCATGGCCTTTTTTGGGACCTTTAGAGTCAGTGAACTGGTGTCAGCTTCGAAAACAGCAATGTCACCTATGCTTCGTGAACACGTGTCACTGGAAGATGGAGGTTTATGGTGCAAAGTACAACGTTCCAAAACGGACCAATTAGGCAAAGGTTGTTGGGTTGTTTAGAGATGTGTGAACGACAAGGATATTTGTCCAGTGTCCTTGGCGAGGGTTTATTTGAGAACAAGGACTGATATGCCAGGTCCATGGTTGCAGCATATGGATGGTATGCCGGTTACTCAATTTCAATTTAGATGGGTGCTGGAACGTTGTATGTACACAATGGGTTTGCCGGTATCGAGATAAGGTACCCATTCGTTTCGGATAGGTGCGGCGACAACAGCAGCCGCTGCAGGCTGTTCGAGCGGGCAAATTAGAGCTCTGGGGAGGTGGAAGTCTGATGTATTTCGGAAATATATCAGGTTTTGACCTGTTGGATTAAAAATCAGACTTGAGGTTTCAGCCACTCGCCATATTTGGGGGTCTTGAGGAATTTTTTATCCTGTCAAGTGCCTTAAGCCTTGGGGTTCATACCCGCTTGGCAGGGTGTGTTTTTCGCCTCTCGTCAAGTCTGATCCCTCATACCCACCCCCCTTTCATCCCCGCTTCAAAAATTCTCACCTTAGAGGCCAAATTAAACTATTTAAAAAATAAACAAACAAACCTATTTTTAGTAAATTATAATGGGATGTTTTTGGGTAATGTTGTTTCAAGAATTTTGTGTTAGGGTTTTTTTGTATGATAAGGTTCTGTGAATGGTTTTTGTACTTTCAGATTTGCGCTTGGACGAGTGTCCGATATGGATTATTGGGCACTCATATGTGTACTATGGTGAAATATCTGGCGTGGAGTGCCTTCAGTCCCCTGAAGCTAATCTTGTCAGATGGATTGGTGTGAGGGGACTTCGCTGGGAGCAAGTCATGCCCCTATTTTGGCAACAGTCGGAGAGGTCGGGATACCCGCTGAGGGTGGTGTTCCATGCTGCTAGAAATGATTTGACCAGAAGGACTGGTCTGGATCTTCGCAAAACTATAGTTAGGGACTTAGCTTGCAGAACAGGTTGTGTTTTCTGAGTGTGGGAATGTCGGACATTATCCCACGTTTGGTTTGGAGAGATGCGGACAGACCGGCTGCCATAGAGTTGGTCCGGCGCCGGATCAATTCTGTGGTGGGCAGGGCTATTAGTGAAAATTGGGTGTTTGTGGTCCTACACCCCTCAATTTTAGTTTCTGCCCCTCATCTTTACATGGCCGATGGTGTCCATCTGAATTTGAGCGGTATGGAAATTTTTATGGAGGATCTGTTGTTCGCTGTTTTTAGTCAGGAATTTTATTAATAGGTAGGAGGAGTTTAGGAGTAGTAAGAATAGTTTTAAGGTAGAGGTATGGTGGCGGGGGTTTCGTTGAAACTGTGGCGGGTTGGGACGGCCTGAAATTGTGGCTGTAATTTAAAGAGTTTTATAGATGCTCAGGAGATGTGAAGGTGGTGGAGTTTGATACATTACGGGGCCGGAGTTCCATTGGACCAGGTGGGCTTCGGTCTCCGGTGGAGTTGGTACACACCTGAGCACCTTTTGGTTGGGAGTTGGGGAATACCTTGAGTGGAGAGTTGGCCACGGTATTCCCGATAAAGAGCAAGTAACACAAGGGGTGGCACGCTGTCAGGTGGTCCGCTGCCATTTTTTAAATTGGAGCGACTGCGTGTGACGTCATGAAGCAGCCCCGAAAACACTCCCGGAATGCCCCAGCTCGGCCCTCCATGCCCCCCCCCCCTAATGCCGCATCACTGCCCCACTAACGTCTATCGCTGTCAATCATCTTGCGGCTGTATACTTCCTGGTTGCGGCTGCAAGGAGAAGGGTCGTGCATGCGCACTGCAGCCAGTACGTGTGTGTGCAGACCAGATGGACATGGCTGCTGCCTACATACGTGCACCTGCTTCATTCTCTGAATCAGCCCCTCTACTTGGAATGCGGACAAGTGCATTGTCACTCTAATCACCACCAAACAGGGAGTAATATGTAGGTAGACTGGGAAAGTGTGTAAAGGAGGGAAGATGCTGGTAAAGTGAGCACAGGGGCCCTTATTCTGAGTCTGAATGCGGCTGACTGTGCGGGTGGTCTCAGTGGCGTAACTAGGGGGGTGCGAGCAGGGCACGTGTCCTGGGCACCATTGCAGAGCCAGGAGAGGGGGGCGCTGCAAGGACAGCGTATCCACTGAAGCGTTTTTCATTATATCCCCAGCCGCATGAGGATCTCACCCCCAAATGGTTATTGAGCATCGGCACTGTGCAGGGTGCAGTCACAGTGCGGGCCTCCCGGCTGAAGGGAGTGTACAGCGCTGTATGGCCACGGGTACCGCTGCAGCCGCTGCTGGAGTATGTGTGGGGTGCAGTGCGTGCCTCCTGGCTGAAGGTGGCCTCAGCCGGGGTGGTGTGCGGGCCTCAGCCGGGGTGGTGTGCGGGCCTCCCGGCTGCAGAGCTGGATGGCCAGGGGGCGTTCTCTCTCCCATGTATCTTCTTACTGCAGCTCCGCAGCGTCCTCCTGGACTTTCAAGCTGTTGGAGGTTGTGAGCTCCCAGGCTGCCTCGGTGCTCTCCCCGACCAGCCCCAGGGACACGGTGGCCCTGCTGCTGGGGAATGAGCCCCGCTACTTGTAGGCCGGTTCTGGCTGGCCAAGCTAGGGGTGGTTGTTGCCGACTTCAAAGCCGACGTCTGGAGGGGGCCCCTGAAGCACTGCATGGAGGCCAGTGGCCGCATCATCTGCCAGGTCCATCACATGTGTGTGCCTCCTGCATTTATCATGTATGTATATATCATGTATATATATCATGTATTTATTATGTATGTTATATGTAACTAGTACTGTGGGGGCTGTTATTGTGTATAACACACCTCTGTCACTGTACCGTATATATCACACATACACACAGATGTAACACATCACCACATACACACGCTGTCACCTATACATACACCGACATGCACACACTGACACCTATATATACACTGACACCTATTCATACACCAACATCAGAGGCGTAACAAGGGCAGGGCGAGCAGCGCTCATGCCCTGGGCGCTGTGGCAGATCCGCCTGAGGGGGGGGGGGGGGGGGGGGGCAGGTTAGTGTCACTGTAGTGTCATCCCAGCAGAGTACTCCCGCCGCGTCCACTCAGTGGAGTAGCTCTCCCCCTTCATGTAAAATAGCTGCCCGACAGTGGCGCCATCATCCCCGCCTCCCCATCCCCTTCCCCAGGGAAAGATGAGGGCATAAGATCACCGGAGACTACCGACTCTATTCTCCCACATGCTGTGGAGTGGAGCGTATGGAGCCGGGGTGCCGGGGGTGCAATGTAGCAAGGGCCAGTGTACTCGTGCGGTCACTGGCCCTGCTACTAGCGTGCGCGTCCCTCCTCACCTGGGACGGCCCGGCGCCGTCCCATGTGGCCGGGGGTAGCGCGGGCTTCGGGCGGTGCTGGGGACCGGATCTGGTCCGGTCTCCACCTGCCCCGCTGAGTGCAGAGTTCGGCAGCGGGCGTGGGGGCGGCGGTGCATACCCACCGCCGCTCCACGCGGGTGATGGCGGCGGGCCTGCATCCTCCGGGACGCAGACCCCGCCAATCGCCGCCCGGCATTTTGAATTTGGCGCCAGCCGCGAGCCAATCACGGCTCGTGAACTGGCAGCCAATCGGGAGTGGCGGCGGCGAGCCAATCCCGGCTCGCCGCGTCATAGCCCCGCCCCCCGGCACTGGCTTGTATTAGCCAGCGCTGGGCGCGAGGGCTCGGAGTCGTCGGCTGGGAGGGAGCAGCGAAGAGCTCCCGAAGACGGAACCGAGACGACGGCGCCAGAAGTCCTGGAGGGCGGCGGCACGTGCAAAAGAGCTGCTACACGCCGCCGCCCGCCGGGTGAAGTCCTCGGAAGCCCTGGGCCAGCGGTGTGCAACGCAAAAGAGCTTGCACCGGCCACCGCTGCCCAGGTGAAGTCTCCAGGAAGCCCGGAGGTGGTGGGAGCCATCCCGCCTCCGGCGAAGACAACGCGGTGGGCGTGGCCGGACCAGGCTTGGTCCGGCCGTGGCCCTTTGGACGGGTAAGTGCAGGTGCCCCCCTCCCCTAGACCACCAGGGATCGGGCAGTAGGCCCGTGGGCATAGTCAGGCCCTTCCGGCCTGTGGGCATAAAGTCGGGCCCTCCCGGCCCGTGGGCATTTCTGGACGGGCCCTCCTGGCCCGTGGCACGGTTGAGCGGGCACTAGGCCCGAGGGGATAGTCAGGCCACCGGCCTGTGGCACCAGTAGGCGGGCACTAGGCCCGTGGGGCAAAAACAGGCACTAGGCCTAAGCTGAAGTCGGCACTAGGCCGCAGGTTGCTGAAGTCGGCGCTAGGCCGCAGGTTGCTGAAGTCGGCGCTAGGCCGCAGGTTGCTGAAGTCGGCGCAAGGCCGCAGTTTGCTGAAGTCGGCGCTAGGCCGCAGGTTGCTGAAGTCGGCGCTAGGCCGCAGGTTGCTGAAGTCGGCGCAAGGCCGCAGGTTGCTGAAGTCGGCGCAAGGCCGCAGGTTGCTGAAGTCGGCACTAGGCCGCAGGTTGCTGAAGTCGGCGATAGGCCGCAGGTTGCTGGAGTCGCGCTACGCCGCAGGTTCGCGCAAGTTGGCGCTACGCCGCATGTGTGATGAGTTCTCAGTTTTCCCCACAGCCAGGCCCCCATGAAAGGTAGGCTGTCGGAAGTACGCGTTGGTGAGTACCACAAGGTTGAAACAGTATTACGGTGTTGTGCTATAACCTTTGTATAAGTGTCTCTCCGTCATAAAGCGTAAGCAGCGCCACGTCCCGTGGGCTGTGTTGTGTGTTCTCTTACAGGAGCAAAGAAGAAGGGCCAGTCGTCTGGCGGTAGCCGAGTATATAGCTGGTGAGCATAAAGGTGTTTCGTGTGTGTTTGTGGTGTATGTTGCCCCTCCCCCACTTCCCCTTTGGGCGTTTTCGTTCAGGGTCGCCCCTGGTGCTCCGCACCACTACGGGGGCGCCCAGTCTGAGGCCACAAGTGCCAATGATGACCCTCCACTGAGCCCAGTGTAGGCCACCCCAGCGTCGTGTGCCCCCCCCCCC
The DNA here is from genome assembly GCF_028390025.1 of Pseudophryne corroboree. Lineage (NCBI taxonomy): Eukaryota > Metazoa > Chordata > Amphibia > Anura > Myobatrachidae > Pseudophryne > Pseudophryne corroboree. The sequence continues at coordinate 447,710,561 of NC_086447.1, forward strand.
CCCCCCCTATATTCGTTTCAGGTGACCCAGGAAGTTCTTCTCCGTGTTTGAACGTGTGCCAGTATCGTCTGAGCTACCTCGACGGACTGAAGGTGGAGGACGGGAGGCGTGCGGTACGTAGGTCTGGTAAGTGATCGATCCGAATTTTGTTCTCCAGGGCCCCACCCCCGTGCCTCTTACATTTGGCGTAGTCGGCAGGATCCGCGGACGACAGACACGATGTGGAGAACGCCACCAGAACGGATCCACCCCCTGGCATGTGAGGATAGAAGTAACTGGCCCGTCCTCACGTCCGCTGACCTACTACGGGCAGTGCAGCAAGCCGTAAAGCGTAACCGAGAGGAGCGCCGCCAGAAGAAGCGTCATCAAGCCACCACCGACCCCTACCAGACGGGCCAGCAGACGGAGGAGGACCCCCGGCCACCTGCTGCTAGGGTGGATGTCGAGACGCAGCCGTTGGTCGCAGGGTTCCATAGCGGCGGGCGTTACTGCACAACCGAGCCCCCAAGATCAACGATCCCCGTGGAACATAGGGATTGGCCCCGAGAGGGCAGCGACCAAGCCGTCCAATCGGAGGGGCCACACTGGACCCAGCAGAGCTTGGACGAGCCCTGGTGCGCGCTCTGTGGAGAAGTGGACCATGAATCGCCGGATTGCCCACACGCCTCAGCCCGGGCGATTAGGAATTGGCGCCAAGGGCAAGCCGAGAGGAAGGGAGCGTCGGACAGGCACCAGGAGGAGCGTCGGATGCGGGAGGTCAACTGGTCTGCCTGTGACGACTACAGCGGCGACCACAAGGGCTACACCTGGGACGACGACCCGAGCGAAGGGGAGGTAGAGAGATGTACGGGCTGCGGCGATTCCGACCACGAACGGCCCGAGTGCCCCTGGCCTAGGGACGACCTATCCCCCAGCTGGACTGACCTGGAAGACCCCGACGGCGATGGGTGGGAGACTGTGTCATCTGATGAAGAATCCAGTGTCCCCGACCAGCTTATGGATATCCTTGAAGAATCCAACAACGACGAGTGGGAGACCGTGTCATCCGATGAGGAACCCGGTGTTGCTGACCAACCTGCAGACGACCCGGATGACGACGACGGGTGGGAGGATATGTCACCAGATGAAGAATCCAGTGTCCTAGAGCGCCGGAACCAGCTCCAGGAGGCCACCACCATCACCATGGAGGGTCTACCACCCACGGTGGTCCCCGAGGGGATAACACCCCCAGGCCAAAGGGGGAAGGTGAGTTTTCCCTCCACAGATGCAAGCGCAGATACACCGGATGGGGCACCTGAACAGGGGCCAACTGCCAAGACAGGTGACGGAGGCCCCGACGCCGGAACCAGGGTGATGGCCAGCTTTGTGGGGACCACAAAGGAAAAAGCCTGGAGGAATGTAGCAAGGGCCAGTGTACTCGTGCGGTCACTGGCCCTGCTACTAGCGTGCGCGTCCCTCCTCACCTGGGACGGCCCGGCGCCGTCCCATGTGGCCGGGGGTAGCGCGGGCTTCGGGCGGTGCTGGGGACCGGATCTGGTCCGGTCTCCACCTGCCCCGCTGAGTGCAGAGTTCGGCAGCGGGCGTGGGGGCGGCGGTGCATACCCACCGCCGCTCCACGCGGGTGATGGCGGCGGGCCTGCATCCTCCGGGACGCAGACCCCGCCAATCGCCGCCCGGCATTTTGAATTTGGCGCCAGCCGCGAGCCAATCACGGCTCGTGAACTGGCAGCCAATCGGGAGTGGCGGCGGCGAGCCAATCCCGGCTCGCCGCGTCATAGCCCCGCCCCCGGCACTGGCTTGTATTAGCCAGCGCTGGGCGCGAGGGCTCGGAGTCGTCGGCTGGGAGGGAGCAGCGAAGAGCTCCCGAAGACGGAACCGAGACGACGGCGCCAGAAGTCCTGGAGGGCGGCGGCACGTGCAAAAGAGCTGCTACACGCCGCCGCCCGCCGGGTGAAGTCCTCGGAAGCCCTGGGCCAGCGGTGTGCAACGCAAAAGAGCTTGCACCGGCCACCGCTGCCCAGGTGAAGTCTCCAGGAAGCCCGGAGGTGGTGGGAGCCATCCCGCCTCCGGCGAAGACAACGCGGTGGGCGTGGCCGGACCAGGCTTGGTCCGGCCGTGGCCCTTTGGACGGGTAAGTGCAGGTGCCCCCCTCCCCTAGACCACCAGGGATCGGGCAGTAGGCCCGTGGGCATAGTCAGGCCCTTCCGGCCTGTGGGCATAAAGTCGGGCCCTCCCGGCCCGTGGGCATTTCTGGACGGGCCCTCCTGGCCCGTGGCACGGTTGAGCGGGCACTAGGCCCGAGGGGATAGTCAGGCCACCGGCCTGTGGCACCAGTAGGCGGGCACTAGGCCCGTGGGGCAAAAACAGGCACTAGGCCTAAGCTGAAGTCGGCACTAGGCCGCAGGTTGCTGAAGTCGGCGCTAGGCCGCAGGTTGCTGAAGTCGGCGCTAGGCCGCAGGTTGCTGAAGTCGGCGCAAGGCCGCAGTTTGCTGAAGTCGGCGCTAGGCCGCAGGTTGCTGAAGTCGGCGCTAGGCCGCAGGTTGCTGAAGTCGGCGCAAGGCCGCAGGTTGCTGAAGTCGGCGCAAGGCCGCAGGTTGCTGAAGTCGGCACTAGGCCGCAGGTTGCTGAAGTCGGCGATAGGCCGCAGGTTGCTGGAGTCGCGCTACGCCGCAGGTTCGCGCAAGTTGGCGCTACGCCGCATGTGTGATGAGTTCTCAGTTTTCCCCACAGCCAGGCCCCCATGAAAGGTAGGCTGTCGGAAGTACGCGTTGGTGAGTACCACAAGGTTGAAACAGTATTACGGTGTTGTGCTATAACCTTTGTATAAGTGTCTCTCCGTCATAAAGCGTAAGCAGCGCCACGTCCCGTGGGCTGTGTTGTGTGTTCTCTTACAGGAGCAAAGAAGAAGGGCCAGTCGTCTGGCGGTAGCCGAGTATATAGCTGGTGAGCATAAAGGTGTTTCGTGTGTGTTTGTGGTGTATGTTGCCCCTCCCCCACTTCCCCTTTGGGCGTTTTCGTTCAGGGTCGCCCCTGGTGCTCCGCACCACTACGGGGGCGCCCAGTCTGAGGCCACAAGTGCCAATGATGACCCTCCACTGAGCCCAGTGTAGGCCACCCCAGCGTCGTGTGCCCCCCCCCCCCCCCCCCTATATTCGTTTCAGGTGACCCAGGAAGTTCTTCTCCGTGTTTGAACGTGTGCCAGTATCGTCTGAGCTACCTCGACGGACTGAAGGTGGAGGACGGGAGGCGTGCGGTACGTAGGTCTGGTAAGTGATCGATCCGAATTTTGTTCTCCAGGGCCCCACCCCCGTGCCTCTTACAGCAGCGTGAACGTCTTGTTTACGGCGGAGGGTCCGACAGTCCGGGAGCACAGAGAGCAGGCTGCCACGCAGCTACTACAGCCGGAGGCAGGGTCCGGGAGCATGTACAGTGCAGCGACCGCCCGTCCTGAGCTGCTGCCGGCAGGTGTCTGATATCAGGGTATGGGGTTGTGCACTATCGGGCATCATTCTGCAGTGTGTCCTTTATTTAGTGATCACTGCAGGCTGCTGCCTCACTGTGCACTTGTCACTAGGGCTCTCTGTGTGTGTACTGTACATACACTGAAAATTAAAACTTACAGTACCTCTGTCCATATGAATATTATATACATATACTATGCATAGGCGTGCGCAATGTCTGGCCCCCGCCGAGCATGCAGATCGATTCCTCCCCCTGCTGCGCGCAGCTTTTGGTGTCGACCGTCAGCCAATCGGAGCTTGCAGGTCGGCAGCATTGGCTCCTGATTGACTGTCAGACTGCAAGCTTAGGTTTGCCCATGAACCATCATCATATTTCAGATGGCCGCCAGAGGACTTCAGTGAGGGGCAGGACTCAGGACAGGTACGCTCTGTGCTCTCTTCTCTAATTTCCTCCCCTCAAACTGGAGCAGCAGCGGCACCCAGAAGTTCAGCAGCAGTGAGCACTACTGGGGTTATTACATGTATCGCACTGCTGGGGTCATGATGATGTGTATCTGGCACTGCTGGGGGCATACCGTGTGGCATAGCATGAATTTCAGCTCATACCGTGTGGCATAGGGTGAATTTCAGCTCGTAACGTATGGCATAGGGTGAATTTTGGCTCATACCATGTGGCGTAATGTGAATTTTGGCTCATACCGTCTGGCATAATGTAAATTTTGACTCATACCATGTGGCGTAATGTGAATTTTGGCTCATACTGTGTGGTGTAATGTGAATTTTGGCTCATACCGTGTGGTGTAACGTGAATTTTGGCTCATACCGTGTGGTGCAACGTGAATTTTGGCTCATACCGTGTGCTATAATGTGAATTTCGGCTCATACCATGTGCTATAATGTGAATTTTGGCTCATACCGTGTGCTATAATGTGAAAGGGGCACCAGTACTAGATAGTATAAGGGGTCCTACTACACTGAAGGACACACCCCTTTTGCGTGACCACGGCCCTTTTCCGGAGCGTGCGCGCCTTCGGCGCGCACATAATTGCTACCTACACTTTTTAATTCCCCCCTTCAAACATTCCACTTTAACCACTGCACCTACATCTATACATACACACCCTGACATCTTTATATACAGTGACACCGGTGGCGTGTGCACATACTCTCCTTTTGTATTATTTTTTTTTTTTTGGGGGGGGGCGCCATTATTGATCTTGCCCTGGGCTCCAAAAACCCTAGTTACGCCTCTGGGTGGTCTTCAGTATGCCGAATGTCGGGATCCCGGCGCACATTATACCGGCGCCAGAATCCCGACACCCGGCATACCGACAGCTATTCTCCCTCGTGGGGATCCAGGAGAATAATATAGTGTGTCGCGCGTAGCGCGCCACCGTGCCCGCGGAGTGGCGAGCGCAGCGAGCCCGCAAGGGGCTCCTTAGCGCTCGCCACGCTGTCGGTATGCCGGCGGTCGGGCTCCCGGCGCCGGTATGCTGGTTGCCGGGAGCCCGAGCGCCGGCATACCGTACTACACCCGACTGTGCATCTAGCGATTTTTAGCAAAATGTGCATTTGTGTAAATTATGAGACACATTTTACATAATATCATTGCTGTCTTATGATGTCTGCAGCACAGCATATTATGTTAATCGCATATTTTTGTTAATGCAATTCACACATGCAATTTTTAGCATACATTGTGTTCATCTACATGAGCCCTTTGTCTGTAAAGTACAAGTGATATGAAAATAAACTAGAAGTCTTTTTTCATGGTATAATTACTAAAAGAGAGGGATACATACAATGTAGACAATATGGTGGGAGGATCATTATGGCTCAAACATACAATTACAGTTTACAATTCTGTACATTTACATTATGTTGCATTTGCTTTAAATAGTATCGATCACTGCTGTTTACAAATGATAAAGGTACTGAAAGGGCATGCGGTACCTAGGTGTACTCTGGGAGATAGAAAGATGAAATTACCCAATACACTAAGTAATCATAACTAAGATATATTGGTGTGATTTGGCAGTCCTTTAATACTTATTATTCACTTATTTCTCTACCTAGGAACAGTTATTTTATTTAAATGTACTACAAATCTTTATATACTAATATTGGACATGTGTTTATGTGGGTGGCAAACATTAAAAAGTAAATTCATTTATTTAGAATTCAAAATGAAATTAGAAAACATCAAAAACATCAGCTGTTGTATGTGGGTGTTACAATGACCTTAATAAAAGCCAGAAGGCATACAATGGCCTTATGTGCTTCTCATTAACATCTTACTGCTAGACAGAATACAAACAATAAGTTATGAATGCTAGAATAACAGTTTACTTGTATTCTACAATGTCCACATTCTTAGGTCTTGTACCCTCCTCATAGCATTTTATTATTATTATTATTATTATTACTATTATTATCCTTTATTTATATGGCGCCACAAGGGATCCGCAGCGCCCATTACCCAGTACATAATCAAATGAGCAAACAAGAAAACAGCACTTATAGTTCAAGACAATATAGGACAGGTATAGAAAACCCGGGGTTAGGTGCCATCAAAGGGAGGATGGAGTATAATACCCCTTTCACATCGCACAAATAACCCGGTATCGACACGGCATATTGCCGTGTCGAAACGGTTCAATGTGCGATGTGAAAGCACCTTTGCCGAATTGGCGGGTCGCCTGACCCGGTAATTCAACCCGGTTAAAAAGAAGGGTTATTACCGGGTCAGGTGCAGTGTGAATGGGAGCCGTTTCGATGCGACACGGCTCCCATTCACAGCATAGGGAGAGGCGGCGCAGGAGATGAGCTTATCTCCCAGCGCCGCCTTCACCCCCGCCCCTGCTGCTGCTGCGCCCCCCGCTGCTATGGCAACCGACCCGGTATATTGCCGGGTCGGAAAGCCAGCAGAGGAGAGCAAATGCCGGATCCCACCCGGTAAGGACACGTTTCTCTTACCGGGTAGGATCCGGCATTTGCGATCTGAAAGCAGCATAAGATAGTGTAAGTAAGAAAAGGAAAGGCACATGAGGAAAGAAGTCCCTGCTCTTGCGAGCTTACATGGTTTGTATGCCAAGTTACTTTGGGGCAGATTTATTAAGCTCGGTGAAGTGATAAAGTGGAAGGTGGTAAAGTACGAGCCAATCAAATCCAAACTGCCATGTTACAGGCTGGGTTTGAAAAATGTCAGTTAGGAGCTGACTGGCTGGTGCTTTATCACCTTCCACTTTATCACTTCACCAGGCTTAATAATTCTGCCCAATTATTTGTTAGCGACAGTCATTGGCTTAAAGCGTGGTTTGGATTTTCACAAACGTATGGCGGCAGCATTCAGTGATAATTTTCTGCAGAAATAGGACTATTCTTTTAAAAGGGAAAATAGTCAGTTTAGCTTTCTCTACAACAGGACACAGGGCAGGATGCATTCCGCCAGATCGCATCGGTACTAATCGCATATGCACTAACATATTCGATTAGTACTACAAAGGACAGATCTTCCAATAAGAGCTGTCTTTTGTGATGTGCTCCCGTCACTAGACTTCCGAGTATCGGCCCTGGGAGTCCATCTGCGCATGAGTGATGCGGCAGTCGCGGGGCATGCTGGGAGGAGTTTAATTGGATCCCTCACGCAGCATGTCATGGAAAGAAGCCCATAGGCTTCTATAAGGTAACACCAGCAAAAAATGGCAATACTCTCCGCACCGAAGATTCGGGATTAGTGCATATGAAAATGGGGTTTTACCTCATTTTTGTTTTAGTGCATCCCGCCTAGTTTGTTCTGATTTAGTTCCAAATGATCACAATTTAAATAAAACTTGAGGAAAGTATTCACAGCCACTTGAATAGGCTGAGAAGGTCATGACACAAATATTTAATTATATAATTCTGATAAAATGTATGTTGCAATTTTTGCAAAACATCTGGATGATAGAATGGCTAGAATCCACCTACATATTCCACAATGTAATCTATTTAATTAAAATGTTTTCTATTATTCTCCAGTGCTAACTTCTCTTTCAGAGAAAACATACTGTACATACAATTGTAAGCAAAAGTTATGGAAAAACTGAGCAGCCATACACTCTGCAGTTGGACGTGTCATATCTAAATTAGAGATGAGCGGGTTCGGTTTCTCTGAATCCGAACCCGCCAGAACTTCATGTTTTTTTTCACGGGTCCGAGCGACTCGGATCTTCCCGCCTTGCTCGGTTAACCCGAGCGCGCCCGAACGTCATCATGACGCTGTCGGATTCTCGCGAGGCTCGGATTCTATCGCGAGACTCGGATTCTATATAAGGAGCCGCGCGTCGCCGCCATTTTCACACGTGCATTGAGATTGATAGGGAGAGGACGTGGCTGGCGTCCTCTCCGTTTAGAATTAGAATAGATTAGAGAGACACTTGATTTACTAATTTTGGGGAGCATTAGGAGTACTCAGTAGTGTACAGTGCAGAGTTTTGCTGATAGTGACCAGTGACCACCACTTTTATTTATAATCCGTTCTCTGCCTGAAAAAAGCGATACACAGCACACAGTGACTCAGTCACATACCATATCTGTGTGCACTGCTCAGGCTCAGGCCAGTGTGCTGCATCATCTATTATCTATATATAATATTATATATATCTGTCTGACTGCTCAGCTCACACAGCTTATAATTGTGAGGGAGACTGGGGAGCACTACTGCAGTGCCAGTTATAGGTTATAGCAGGAGCCAGGAGTACATAATATAATCCGTTCTCTGCCTGAAAAAAGCGATACACAGCACACAGTGACTCAGTCACATACCATATCTGTGTGCACTGCTCAGGCTCAGGCCAGTGTGCTGCATCATCTATTATCTATATATAATATTATATATATCTGTCTGACTGCTCAGCTCACACAGCTTATAATTGTGGGGGAGACTGGGGAGCACTACTGCAGTGCCAGTTATAGGTTATAGCAGGAGCCAGGAGTACATAATATATTATATAGTGAGTGACCACCAGACACACAGTGCAGTTTATTTAATATATCCGTTCTCTGCCTGAAAAAAAGCGATACACACAGTGACTCAGTCAGTCACATACCATATCTGTGTGCACTGCTCAGGCTCAGGCCAGTGTGCTGCATCATCTATATATATTATATATCTGTCTGACTGCTCAGCTCACACAGCTTATAATTGTGGGGGAGACTGGGGAGCACTACTGCAGTGCCAGTTATAGGTTATAGCAGGAGCCAGGAGTACATAATATTATATTAAAATTAAACAGTGCACACTTTTGCTGCAGGAGTGCCACTGCCAGTGTGACTAGTGACCAGTGACCTGACCACCAGTATATAATATTAGTAGTATACTATCTCTTTATCAACCAGTCTATATTAGCAGCAGACACAGTACAGTGCGGTAGTTCACGGCTGTGGCTACCTCTGTGTCGGCACTCGGCAGCCCGTCCATAATTGTATATACCACCTAACCGTGGTTTTTTTTTCTTTCTTTATACATACATACTAGTTACGAGTATACTATCTCTTTATCAACCAGTCTATATATTAGCAGCAGACACAGTACAGTGCGGTAGTTCACGGCTGTGGCTACCTCTGTGTCGGCACTCGGCAGCCCGTCCATAATTGTATATACCACCTAACCGTGGTTTTTTTTTCTTTCTTTATACATACATACTAGTTACGAGTATACTATCTCTTTATCAACCAGTCTATATATTAGCAGCAGACACAGTACAGTGCGGTAGTTCACGGCTGTGGCTACCTCTGTGTCGGCACTCGGCAGCCCGTCCATAATTGTATATACCACCTAACCGTGGTTTTTTTTTCATTCTTTATACATACATACTAGTTACGAGTATACTATCTCTTTATCAACCAGTCTATATTAGCAGCAGACACAGTACAGTGCGGTAGTTCACGGCTGTGGCTACCTCTGTGTCGGCACTCGGCAGCCCGTCCATAATTGTATATACCACCTAACCGTGGTTTTTTTTTCTTTCTTTATACATACATACTAGTTACGAGTATACTATCTCTTTATCAACCAGTCTATATATTAGCAGCAGACACAGTACAGTGCGGTAGTTCACGGCTGTGGCTACCTCTGTGTCGGCACTCGGCAGCCCGTCCATAATTGTATATACCACCTAACCGTGGTTTTTTTTTCTTTCTTTATACATACATACTAGTTACGAGTATACTATCTCTTTATCAACCAGTCTATATATTAGCAGCAGACACAGTACAGTGCGGTAGTTCACGGCTGTGGCTACCTCTGTGTCGGCACTCGGCAGCCCGTCCATAATTGTATATACCACCTAACCGTGGTTTTTTTTTCTTTCTTTATACATACATACTAGTTACGAGTATACTATCTCTTTATCAACCAGTCTATATATTAGCAGCAGACACAGTACAGTGCGGTAGTTCACGGCTGTGGCTACCTCTGTGTCGGCACTCGGCAGCCCGTCCATAATTGTATATACCACCTAACCGTGGTTTTTTTTTCATTCTTTATACATACATACTAGTTACGAGTATACTATCTCTTTATCAACCAGTCTATATTAGCAGCAGACACAGTACAGTGCGGTAGTTCACGGCTGTGGCTACCTCTGTGTCGGCACTCGGCAGCCCGTCCATAATTGTATATACCACCTAACCGTGGTTTTTTTTTCTTTCTTTATACATACATACTAGTTACGAGTATACTATCTCTTTATCAACCAGTCTATATATTAGCAGCAGACACAGTACAGTGCGGTAGTTCACGGCTGTGGCTACCTCTGTGTCGGCACTCGGCAGCCCGTCCATAATTGTATATACCACCTAACTGTGGTTTTTTTTTCTTTCTTTATACATACATACTAGTTACGAGTATACTATCTCTTTATCAACCAGTCTATATATTAGCAGCAGACACAGTACAGTGCGGTAGTTCACGGCTGTGGCTACCTCTGTGTCGGCACTCGGCAGCCCGTCCATAATTGTATATACCACCTAACCGTGGTTTTTTTTTCTTTCTTTATACATACATACTAGTTACGAGTATACTATCTCTTTATCAACCAGTCTATATATTAGCAGCAGACACAGTACAGTGCGGTAGTTCACGGCTGTGGCTACCTCTGTGTCGGCACTCGGCAGCCCGTCCATAATTGTATATACCACCTAACCGTGGTTTTTTTTTCTTTCTTTATACATACATACTAGTTACGAGTATACTATCTCTTTATCAACCAGTCTATATTAGCAGCAGACACAGTACAGTGCGGTAGTTCACGGCTGTGGCTACCTCTGTGTCGGCACTCGGCAGCCCGTCCATAATTGTATACTAGTATCCAATCCATCCATCTCCATTGTTTACGTGAGTTGATCGCACGTAGCAACTTTTTGCTGCCCGTGCGATCAACTAGACGCCGCCTATGGGAGAGTGTATTTCTGCATAGCAGGGCTGAGAACGCTTGTGCAGCCCTGCTATGCAAAAAAAGTTTCCTGTAAAAGAAGACCAGGGTAAGAGTTACTTATCCTATGTGAACGATCCAGCGATGCAGGTCCCGGAACTGACGTCAGACATCCGTCCTCCAAACACCTTGACACAACTGTGTTGGACTCACCACTCCCCGAAAACCGTGAGTTGCCGCCCGGATCCACCTTCCTCCTGTCAATCTTCTTGCGGTCTCCACTGCGACCGCTTTCTACGTTAGCAGCGTCGCTGCCTGTTGATGGCCATCGCCTGGCAACAAAGCGCCTGTGCAATGCGGCCGCCGCACATGCGTAGTTCCGACCCGATCGCACGGCTGTGAAGAAGCGCAGCGTGCGATCGGGTTGGAATGACCCCCATTATGTGGTAGATAGATTGAGAAGTCTGCAAATAGACATGAGGAAGCAGTTAACATTTCTACTTGTACCCTCTGGACTGAACCTGAGGACATTTGAACCTCCCACTATATATACTCTATTTCTGTATATAGTGCAATTCACAGTATCTGTTCTATTCTCTTTATAAATGACTATTTGTAGATGAATGATACTTATAATGAGAAAACTCATTAAATTAATAATAAATTCTGTACGAGTTTTGTATGTGTATTGTAGTGCACCAAGGTCCTCTGCCAATGATTGGCAGGTAGAGTGCATTGATGTTCCTGCCTAGCAACAAAGTATCCTTGGAAACTATTTCATATAATTGCTAACTATGCCTAATGCAGAGTTTTTCCAGCCAATAAAAGCACCAGTGTTTGAACAGCCTTGAACAGTTAATGTAAACTACAATGAAAACTGGCCAAATTATATATCTGCAAATGCGTCCATGTTTAAATATGTAATTACATGAACACACTCTAACTGCGCTCAGACCATGGCCCTAATTCAGATATGGGATCTAATTCAGACTGGATATGCCAACGGCATTAGAATGCCATCTGTGGAGTGTGGTCCAGACAACGCAGGCGTCTCCGGACCGTTGTGGGGCGGGCCGCGGCGGCTACGTGACATCACGCGCAGCTGCTGCGACCCAGGATGTGGTGGGTAGCCGCCTACCAGTGCAGCTAGCTACGAAGGCAGGGAGCTACTTGGCGGGTGCAAATGCATCTGGCACTTGCGCTGGGTGGGCGGGTGGTCAGCAGCAGCTGCAGGTTACTGGTGTGTCGGTGGGGGAACGAGACACCTGTGTTGCCCACAGGAGATGCCGCCCCTAGGCACGTGCCTTGTGGGAAATCCGGCACTGCCCATCTGGACTCCTGGATGAGTGGGCTACTCATGCAATATAGCCCCCAGCAGCGTCGTAACTACGTGTGTGCCAGGTGTGCCTGGCACACAGCGCAGTTGCCCTGATGGCGCAACAGCCAGCGGCTTGTAATGAGTCAAATTGACTCATTACAAGCCGCCTCTGCTGTGTGCGCAGCGCTGGAGAAGCCGGTCCAGAGGCAGGGGAGAGATCAGCAGCGCCGGAGGCAGCGGAGAAGGAGGAGGAGGGAAGGGCAGCCACCGCAGCAGCACTATGTAATTGGTAGAGGCAAAAAGTTGCTTGGTGCGATCAACTCGGAATGAGGGCCACTGTACGGCTGGAGAGTCACTGTGGCTGGAGAGACACTGGGGCTGGAGAGAAACTGTGGCTGGAGAGACACTGGGGCTGGAGAGACACTGGGGCTGGAGAGAAACTGTAGGGGAATATAAAGTCAGCATGAGCCAATCAGAATGCAATGTGGCAGCCAGCCACTACTTAATTAAATCCCCCGCAGCTGTCTCCCTGCACATTCCTTGCCATCCTGTGAGCGCCTGGCATCAGCGTAACTAGGCAACTCACAAGGACGCAAGGCGGAAGCTCTCCCCGTCTGCCCGAGCGTCCTGGTAGCTAAGGAGCCTGGGGACGGAAGGAAGTAGGCATCCCAGTCGCCTGGCAATGACTGAACGCCATCGGAGACACGGGCTGCAGCTCCTTACAGCGCAGCCCATGACAAAAATGCTGCAGAATATGTGTGCGCTATATAAATAACTTATAATAACTGAATAACTAAATAAATAGTACATGATTGCACCAAGCAGAACCATAACCATAAACCAAAACAATCCAGTTTAGCCATATCTGTGACAACAATCATTCAGCTACCACTGAGTCAATTCTAAGGGGTTTCAGGAATTATCTTAAAGTTGTATTCTATATCAAATACGTTGCTAACTCTTAGTAATCTGTATCTATTGATCCATACTGATCTGTCACTTTAGTTATCACATCCCAGACATCACTAATTTGTTTGACATGACCACCCAGCAACAATTCCATGCTATTTTGGATCTTGTAAATGGGTTGCCTCTTGGGGGGGGGGGATTCAATTGTGTGTGAAGAGTTCAAAAAACCCTGCGGCACAAGGATTTTCCTGCAGCCGCAGGGTTTTCCTATTCATCCCATTAGATGACCGAAAATGAGCCGCAGTGCTATCGTTTTTCATGCTTCCCCAGAGCAAGTCTGATTTTTGCTAAACATTTTTTTAGGAAAAATCCCCAGGACTTGCTCTGGCACTCTGACAGCACCCTGCTTTTAGTTCTTGTAATGTTCCATCAATTGTAAAGTCAACTAATGCTAAATAATATGTAAAATGATCTGTCCTTGTCTTGCCTAGTGATTTTCTTGAACATTAAAAATGGGAAATGTATGCCTTTCGCTTAAAAATGCTTTCAGAAGTACTTGTCTTTTTGTGATACAGCTTTTAAGCAGGATTATTTTCTTTTTGTTCTTTATCTGCTATAGTGTTGTTATTGAACCTTAGCAAATTTCAGCGCTGATTTTTTTTAAGGGAAGAAAAGCTAACAACACGTTTGCCTGGAATTAATCCAATTAAATGAATGTTGGTAGCTTTCCAATATTTAATTTGAGGAGCACAAAGAAATAACGTAACATTAAGCTGGTTGCTTTTTTAATGCCAAATAAAACAATATATAAAAAACACTGCATAAACTTTATTGTAGTTTTGAAATAAAACAAAATATATAAGAAAGAAACAAGAAACAGACAATAAAATATTTAGGATATGAAACATAATTAGCAGAGTCAAAGGAGCACAATAAAAACAATTAGGGCTGGCTCAAGGGCCATTCAAGCGGAGTGGCCAGACAGTGGCACCACCCCATTGGGGGCACAGTCCAGCCACAGTGCCCCCTTTCTTGTTGCTCCACCTCTTCCCTCCAAAGGCCCTTCTAAGCCTGCCTTCTAATGCCTAACAGCCCTTCTCAACATGCCTTCTTCTGCCCCACAGCTCTGCCAAGCCCGACTCCATGTTCCACAGCCCTTCTAAGCCCGCCTTCTCCAGCCCCACAACCAGGGCCGGTGCTAGGGTGTTCGGCGCCCCCCTGCAAACTATAAATTTGCGCCCTTCCATATTCCTTTGGCGCTCCGGGAAAAGGGGTGTGGTCTCACAAGGGGCATGGCCACACAGTAGTACCCCCATTTAAAATTACGCCACAATGTAGCACAATCTTATTAATCTTATACGTAATGCCCCACCCGTAGTAGTAGCGTCCTTATACGTAATGCCCCACCCGTAGTAGTAGCGTCTTATATGTAATGCACCCCAGTAGTAGTAGCATCCTTATACATAATGCCCCCCCAGTAGTAGTAGCATCCTTATACATAATGCCCCCCGAGTAGTAGCAGCATTATTATACATAATGCACCCACAGTAGTAGTAGCGTCCTTATACGTAATACCCCCCAGTAGTAGTAGCGTCCTTATACGTAGTGCACCGCCAGTAGTAGAAGCATCCTTATATGTAATGCCATCCCAGTAGTAGTAGCGTTCTTATACGTAATGCGCCCCCAGTAGTAGCACCGTCCTTATACATAATGCCCCCCGCAGTAGTAGCATCCTTATACGTCATGCCCTCCCCCCAGTAGTAGTAGCATTGTTATACATAATGCTCTCCCGGTAATAGTAGCGTCCTTATACATAATGCCCCCAAGTAGTAGTATCGTCCTTATACGTAATGCCCCCCCAGTAGTAGTAGCGTCCTTATACGTAGTGCACCCCCAGTAGTAGTATCGTCCTTATACGTAATGCCCCCCCAGTAGTAGTAGCGTCCTTATACGTAGTGCACCCCCAGTAGTAGTATCGTCCCTATACGTAATGCCCCCCCAGTAGTAGTAGCGTCCTTATACGTAGTGCACCCCCAGTAGTAGTATCGTCCTTATACGTAATGCCCCCCAGTAGTAGTATCGTCCTTATACGTAGTGCACCCCCAGTAGTAGTAGCGTCCATATACGTAGTGCACCCCCAGTAGTAGTATCGTCCTTATACGTAATGCCCCCCAGTAGTAGTATCGTCCTTATACGTAGTGCACCCCCAGTAGTAGTAGCGTTCTTATACGTAGTGCACCCCAGTAGTAGTATCGTCCTTATACGTAATGCCCCCAGCCCCAGTAGTAGTAGCGTCCTTATACGTAATGCCCCCCCAGTAGTAGTAGCATCCTTATACGTAGTGCACCCCCAGTAGTAGTATCGTCCTTATACGTAATGCCCCCCCAGTAGTAGTATCGTCCTTATACGTATGCCCCCCCAGTAGTAGTAGCGTCCTTATACGTAGTGCACCCCCAGTAGTAGTATCGTCCTTATACGTAATGCCCCCCCCAGTAGTAGTAGCGTCCTTATACGTAATGCCCCCCCAGTAGTAGTATCGTCCTTATACGTAGTGCACCCCCAGTAGTAGTATCGTCCTTATACGTAATGCGCCCCAGTAGTAGTATCGTCCTTATACGTAGTGCACCCCCAGTAGTAGTAGCGTTCTTATACGTAGTGCACCCCAGTAGTAGTATCGTCCTTATACGTAATGCCCCCAGCCCCAGTAGTAGTAGCGTCCTTATACGTAATGCCCCCAGCCCCAGTAGTAGTAGCGTCCTTACACGTAATGGCCCCCCAGTAGTAGCGTTGTAACACGTAATGCCCCCCTGTAGTAATAGCGTCCTTATACGTAATGCCCCCCCAGTAGTGGCGTCCATAGAGCGCGCGCACAGACATACCTCACACACACACAATTCACACATATATACACACACATACACACCCACCATACACACACTTCTCTCTCACCCTCCACTTACCTAATCCAGTCTCCCTCTGTACAGCAGCCAGGTCCGTGTAGCTCCGCCCCCTTATGGGCCGTTTAGCCACGCCCCCTACCGTCCCGTGTAGCTCCGCCCCCTGCTGTCCCGTACTCGGCGCTCTCACACAGATGAGATGAGGTGAGGGGAGGGAGGAGGCGTTTCATGCTGCAGGTGCCGCTGACAGTGCCTGTCATACAGTGGCAGCAGCAGCAGGGGGGACAGGACGGCGCAGCAGGGAAGGAATGCAGAGCAGGGGGAGCGCCTCTCAGTCCCAGCGCCTCCCTGCACTGCATCCCTTCGCTGAGCGGGTAGCGCCGGGCCTGCCCACAACCATTCTCTGACCATCTTCTCTAGCCCCACAGCCACCGTGATCTATTTGGATGTAGTGTGTGCCTCCTGGGGTGAAGATGTTGCTGTGTGCAGTGGGAGATCACTGGACAGCTAATGGCTGGACACAAGTCAGCAAGTAACTTACACTGTGGGATGCCACAACATCCCTCCCACACAGGGTACTGTAAGCAAGGCAGCCCTTACTTTATATACATATATAACTGGTGCTAAGCAAAAGAAAATATAGATAGATAGACAGACAGACAGACAGACAGACAGACAGACAGACAGACAGACAGATAGATAGATAGATAGATAGATAGATAGATAGATAGATAGATAGATAGATAGATAGATAGCAAGTCTTACTAGATTTCTCATGACTCATCTTTAGGGCTACATACACCCACTTTTAAACAACTTCTTTATTTATTCTTCACAGTATCTTCTTATTGACTTATAAATCTTTTCCGTATTAAACCCATTTACAGTGTATATATATATATATTTATTTATTGATGTTGTGAAGATAAGTGAGCTTGCTTTGGTGAGTGCTGAATTTTCTGTTTGTAGATATTTAAGTAGGTGGCCTTGGGCTACATGCACCCCACCCTATGAGTGGTGAGTGCAGACATTGCACCCCGCTTCTGGGGTGGCGAGTGCTGTGGTTTTATATTTGTTTGTATATTGCAGAGTTAATCTTTGGTTAACTCTTATTAACTGTGGCCACAAGCTTTTTCATGCACCCCTATGTAAACTCAATTATCCTAAACCTGTGTCAGCTGTTCCTTAATAATTTATCAGCCAGTGTCAGGTGACTAGTGTACCCAGAGGCGGATTGGCCATAGGGTCTACAGGGAAGATCCCCGGTGGGCCGACGCACCTGCGGGGCCTGGCTGTTTTGTTTGAGGACATGTGGTCCTATTTATAGACATAATGAATAAGATGCCAAACAGTTTGCATATATGAAAATTACTTTGCCACTTACAGTAGCCTGAGATTGCAGATGATCTATTGTATGCTCTGTCTGCCTGCTTGGCTGACATATAAGATTGGGTGAATAGTGATTGGGATACGGTTAGTGTAATAAGCAAGAAAATACTGTATATCTTTCTAAAGAATTATATAGTTTCCTAAATTCTAAAGGTGTATCATATAATGTGCTCATAACATTTAATTTTATTTCCTTTTAACTTCCCCTTGATGCTGGACATCCCTACTATCTGGAAAGTCTTGGGGGGAGGGTGCTGCTGCCATGGCCCATGGCTAAACCTTACACCTCTGGTGCTGCCCATGTGGGGCCACTAGTACAAATTTTTCCAGGGCCGCTTTTTGTTCCCAATCCGCCCCTGAGTGTACCTTTAAAAGCCATAAAGTGTGTGGCAGGTACACATATAACCAAGTGGGCATATTTGCAGTTATATTATGTGTGATACAGTTGCCAGATTTTAATTTTTAAGACTCTGTGATAGTATAGGACCTGCATGAAGGTGGGGTACCTTGGCGAGCGGTTTGCAGGCTTCCGTGCTTTGGCCAATTCACTAACTAAACCCCCATCATTTATTTATTTATTTATTGATGTTGTGAAGATAAGTGAGCTTGCTTTGGTGTGTGCTGAATTTTCTGTTTGTATATATTTAAGTAGGTGGCCATGGGCTACATGCACCCCACCCTATGAGTGGTGAGTGCAGACATTGCACCCCGCTTCTGGGGTGACGAGTGCTGTGGTTTTATATTTGTTTGTGTGTGTATATATATATATATATATATATTAGTGATGAGCGGGTTCGGTTCCTCGGAAACCAAACCCCCCGAACTTCACCCATTTTACACGGGTCCGAGGCACACTCGGATTCTCCCGTATGGCTCGGTTAACCTGAGCGTGCCCGAACGTCATTATCCCGCTGTCGGATTCTCGCGAGATTCGGATTCTATATAAGCAGCCGCGCGTCGCCGCCATTTTCACTCGTGCATTGGAAATGTTAGGGAGAGGACGTGGCTGGCGTCCTCTCCGTTTATTCATTGTTGAGTTGATGCAAATATTTGTGCTTGCTTATATCATTGTGGGGACTGGGGAGCAGCTTTATATTAATATAGGAGGAGTACAGTGCAGAGTTTTGCTGATCAGTGACCACCAGTTTTATCCGTTCTCTGCCTGAAAAAAACGCTCCTTATCTGTGCTCAGTGTGCTGCATATATCTGTGCTCACACTGCTTAATTGTGGGGACTGGGGAGCAGCTGCATTATATAGGAGGAGTACAGTGCAGAGTTTTGCTGACAGTGACCACCAGTATACGTTGTCTGCCTGAAAAACACTCCATATCTGTGCTCAGTGTGCTGCATATATCTGTGCTCACACTGCTTTATTGTGGGGACTGGGGACCACCAGTATAATATTATATAGGAGGAGTACAGTGCAGAGTTTTGCTGACCAGTGACCACCAGTATACGTTGTCTGCCTGAAAAACACTCCATATCTGTGCTGCATTGTGTAGTATATAGTAGTACAGTGCATAATTTTGCTGACCACCAGTATATAATATATAGGAGTACGGTACAGAAGGCCACTGCTGTACCTAGCTCTGTGTCGTCAAGTATACTATCCATCCATACCTGTGGTGCATTTCAGTTTTGCACAGTTTGCTGACCACCAGTATATAATATATAGCATTACGGTACAGTAGGCCACTGCTGTACCTACCTTTGTGTCGTCAAGTATACTATCCATCCATACCTGTGGTGCATTTCAGTTTTGCACAGTTTGCTGACCACCAGTATATAATATATAGCATTACGGTACAGTAGGCCACTGCTGTACCTACCTTTGTGTCGTCAAGTATACTATCCATCCATACCTGTGGTGCATTTCAGTTTTTGCACAGTTTGCTGACCACCAGTATATAATATATAGCATTACGGTACAGTAGGCCATCCATCTAGATTCTATACCTGTGGTGCATTTCAGTTGTGCAGTTTGCCGACACAGTGACCACCAGTATATATAGCAGTACGGTACGGAAGGCCACTGCTGTACCTACCTCTGTGTCGTCAAGTATACTATCCATCTACATTCTATACCTGTGGTGCATTTCAGTTGTGCAGTTTGCTGACAGTGACCACCAGTATATATAGCAGTACGGTACGGAAGGCCACTGCTGTACCTACCTCTGTGTCGTCAAGTATACTATCCATCTACATTCTATACCTGTGGTGCATTTCAGTTGTGCAGTTTGCTGACAGTGACCACCAGTATATATAGCAGTGCGGTACGGAAGGCCACTGCTGTACCTACCTCTGTGTCGTCAAGTATACTATCCATCTACATTCTATACCTGTGGTGTATTTCAGTTGTGCGCAGTATATATAGTAGTAGGCCATTGCTATTGATACTGGCATATAATTCCACACAAAAAAAATGGAGAACAAAAATGTGGAGGGTAAAATAGGGAAAGATCAAGATCCACTTCCACCTCGTGCTGAAGCTGCTGCCACTAGTCATGGCCGAGACGATGAAATGCCATCAACGTCGTCTGCCAAGGCCGATGCCCAATGTCATAGTAGAGAGCATGTAAAATCCAAAAAACAAAAGTTCAGTAAAATGACCCAAAAATCTAAATTAAAAGCGTCTGAGGAGAAGCGTAAACTTGCCAATATGCCATTTACGACACAGAGTGGCAAGGAATGGCTGAGGCCCTGGCTTATGTTCATGGCTAGTGGTTCAGCTTCACATGAGGATGGAAGCACTCATCCTCTCGCTAGAAAGCTCTAAAGCTCTAGAAAGCCCCTCTCCTGTTTATACAACATAAGGGTGGGTGGGAGGGCCCAAGGACAATTCCATCTTGCACCTCTTTTTTCTTTCATTTTTCTTTGCATCATGTGCTGTTTGGGGACAATTTTTTTGAAGTGCCATCCTGTCTGACACTGCAGTGCCACTCCTAGATGGGCCAGGTGTTTGTGTCGGCCACTTGTGTCGCTTAGCTTAGCCATCCAGCGACCTCTGTGCAAATTTTAGGACTAAAAATAATATTGTGAGGTGTGAGGTGTTCAGAATAGACTGGAAATGAGTGGAAATTATGGTTATTGAGGTTAATAATACTATGGGATCAAAATGACCCCCAAATTCTATGATTTAAGCTGTTTTTTAGGGGTTTTTTTTAAAAAACACCCGAATCCAAAACACAACCGAATCCGACAAAAAAATTTTGGTGAGGTTTTGCCAAAACGCGTCCGAATCCAAAACACGGCAGCGGAACTGAATCCAAAACCAAAACACAAGACCTGAAAAATGTCCGGTGCACATCACTAATATATATATATATCTATATGTACACAAATGAAGATGCACTCACCAGACTTCTCCAGAGTGAAAACGATAAACTTTAATCCAGACAGCACATACTCACATACTCATTTGTGCACATGTATTGTGGAACTTTGTTCGGATTGGACCTGTTCCTGGATTTTGCACCCCAACAGCTGTGATTATAAACGACATGTGAGTGCGGCTTTTCTACAATAGATATATATATATATATATATATATATATAGAAATAAAAAAGCTGCGCATTCACCACACTTTCCTTTAAAATGCTTTAAGTCCTTAGTTGATGTCCTAGGTCCCGTTTTCTATATGATGTACGCTGCCGCTTCCTCCTTTAGGGAATAGAGCCACTACTCCCAATGTGCATGTAGTGAAAGAAGAATGGAGGGCGCAGGTATAAATAAACAGGTTCACAATTCCATTTATTTTTAACATATGCTCACATACATCTTGGTTTAAAACGGTGCACTCAGTCCTCCGGTCTATCCAGCATCGGACCCGATTTCACCCGTCGATGAATCTCCTTCAACCGCAGGGATCACGGATACCGTCTGCTTCTCCACCGGGACCAGGATCAGTTTCAGACTGTCTGTCCTTTGCTCCACAGGCCACGCCCAACGCGTTTCGTCAATGGACTTCATCAGGGTGTGTGGCTAAGGTCTAACATCACCTCACTATATACTAAATCAAACTCCTGCACTTCATTATCTAATTAATTGATTAACCCGTGCAGTATACATAGTTGTTTCAAAGCTTCACATCTACATATTTTTTGTTATAAACATAAAACAAGCTGTTATAGTATGATCTAAGAGACTCATATACAATATGAGCCCATTCCAAACAGAGTGATATATCGGCACAGAACAATTCATAAAATTTAATCAATATAAAATCATCATATTTACATAAAAAGGTACTAACACATCCTAACTAATAAATTAGCAGCCACTGCTTCTATTTTAGCGCAGCATGCGCTGACGTAATATTGCCTGAAAGATATAAAGAATTTCCATAAAAAATTGATACATATGTATACATATTTACAAGCAGCTAATTGAAATCAATTGTTCAAAGGAAAAAACCAGCACATGTGGATCACATGAATATATTCCAGTTCAGGGGCAGTCATTTTACTTAACCCCCTCTATCCTGGATTTAGACACAAATACCCGTTGTTTCCATAAGAACTCAAGCTCTTAAATGCGGCAAAGGGATCAATGATCCAACTACAATGCCACACAGAGCGAATTCCCTGGAATACCCCTAATGTAAAAATGGCGTGATGTCATAATTTTCATTTAATCCTAACGGACTAATTGTTTCTAATGCATGAATCCAAAAGACTTCCCTTCTACTTAATTGTTTTAAAATATCCCCTCCTCTCTCATCTAGCCTAACATGTTCTAATGCCCTGAAGCTAAACTTATTTAAATCCCCTCCATTACACTTCAAGAAATGCCTAGGGACACTATGTTCTTCACACTTTTTTACTATACTCCTTGTGTGTTCTAGCATGCGGATTTTTAACTGACGTTTGGTTTTACCCACATAGCGTGCTCCACAGGCACATTCTATCATGTATATCACACACGTAGTCTGACAATTTATCATTTCTTTTATGTCCCAATATTTACTTCTATCCCTATTCCAGACTTTTCTCCTTTCTTTACTTATATAGGGGCACATTTTACATTTGCCGCAGGGAAAAAAAACAGTGGTTTTTTTTAACCATGAATCGTCCTTTATTTTGGACAAATTACTCGGTGCTAAAGTACTCTTCAGGCTTCTCGCTTTCCTAAACACGACCTGTGGTCTTTCTGGTAGTACCCTTTTCAGCACCGGATCTACTGTTAACACCTCCCAATGTTTTATAAGAATGTTCCTAATTTCCTTGCTTTTAGTATTATAACCCGTAACAAAGGGTATTAGTGTATTTCTCCTTTCATTTTTATTTTTATAAGACAGGAGACTCGTTCTGTCTACCATATCAGCTTTTGTCTTACATTTTTCCACTAGTTTAAGGGGATACTTTTTTTCTAGGAATCTAGTTTTATATAGTTCTGTCTGTTGTTCATACATTTCATGATTCGTGCAGTTACGTTTGACTCTCAGAAATTGCGAATAAGGTATGTTCGCAATCCAATTTTTATAATGGCAGCTATTATAATGCACATAATTATTACTGTCCACCTTTTTTATATATGTATAAGTACTTATAGAATCTCCTGGACCACAATCTCCTGTATCAATCACGAGGTCGAGAAATTCTATTTTCTCCTTCTGGAAATTAGAGGTGAATCTTAAGTTATAATTATTATCATTTAAATACCTCATGAACATATCAAACTGTTCTTTATCTCCCCTCCATACCACCAATATATCATCTATATAGCGATGGTATGACAGGAGAGATCCAGAAAAAGGATTATTATTATAAATCACCTCCTGTTCCCATTTACCCAAATATAAATTCGCAAAACTCGGGGCGTAGGGCGTACCCATCGCACTTCCGCACCGTTGATTATAAAATTGTCCTTGGAATTTGAAAAAATTATTTTTAAGTACTAATTCTACACATTGTACCAGAAACAGTCTGAATTCTTCTGTAAGAGTCAAATCCAAAGAGAGAAAGTAGTAGACCGCTTCAAGTCCCTGTTTATGTGGTATACTGGTGTACAGCGACTCAACGTCAATTGTACACCAGTATAACCCCTCTTCCCACTTCATCTCACTCAGAACTCGTAGTACATGAGTCGAGTCCTGCACATATGACTTCAGTTTTGGAACATATTTTTTTATATATATATCCACATATTCGGAGAGTCTAGAAGTGGCAGATTCTATACCAGATATTATTGGTCTCCCCGGCGGTTTTTCAAGCCTTTTATGAATTTTAGGGAGATAATAGAATATTGCCACTCTAGGATTCATATTATACACATAATTAATTTCCTCTTTACTTATACATCCATCACAGTGCCCTTTATCCAGTAATTCTTTCAACTCACTTAACACCCGTTCACTTGGATCAGCAGAAAGTTTAGAATACGTATCTACGTCATTTAGCAATCTGTTTGCCTCCTCCAAATAATCAGTCCTATTTATCAACACTACTCCTCCCCCTTTATCGGCCATCTTTATAACCACATCATTATTTTGTTCTAAGGTCTTGATAGCATCTCTTTCATCTTTTCCCAAATTATCCCTACATTTTACGTCACTGCTACATAATTCCTCAAAATCCCTCATAACTAGTTTGGAGAAGGTTTCTATGTAGCTACCCCTAGATTCCAAGGGATAGTAGTTTGAACCCAATTTCAAACCTGTTTTGTTGTCACTTTCTTTTACATTATTCAAACTTTCATTTTTGTTCTTCTCAAAATGACGTTTTAGTGTCAGGGTTCTTATAAATTTATTAGCATCTATAAATAATTCAAAATTATTTGGGTTCTTAAACCCCATCTCTCTCTTCTCCCCCCCCCCCCTCTGGAAAAAATTTTGCTGCTGCCCCTCATAATTGGGAGTACTTATGGGATCGTATCTATTTCTGGTGGGGACCGTAAAATTATCTCTTTTCTGCTCATACTTTCTATTTCTATATGGTATTTTCTGCCACCCCATCTGTTTTGGGGTTTAACAGGGATAGAGGATACAGGCAGTCCGAAAGCAGGTCTCAAAAGGAAAATACAAGAAGAGCAAAGAGAGGAAAGAGAGGAGGTAAAGGGAAACAAACAAAGGAAGGCAAATTAATTACGGGCATTTTCAACCTATCAGACCATAGCTTAACCCCATGTGAGATCAGACTACTTCAAAAGGGCTTGTCCTTTGCACCTAATAAGAACCCAAATAATTCTGAATTATTTATAGATGCTAATAAATTTATAAGAACCCTGACACTAAAACGTCATTTTGAGAAGAACAAAAATGAAAGTTTGAATAATGTAAAAGAAAGTGACAACAAAACAGGTTTGAAATTGGGTTCAAACTACTATCCCTTGGAATCTAGGGGTAGCTACATAGAAACCTTCTCCAAACTAGTTATGAGGGATTTTGAGGAATTATGTAGCAGTGACGTAAAATGTAGGGATAATTTGGGAAAAGATGAAAGAGATGCTATCAAGACCTTAGAACAAAATAATGATGTGGTTATAAAGATGGCCGATAAAGGGGGAGGAGTAGTGTTGATAAATAGGACTGATTATTTGGAGGAGGCAAACAGATTGCTAAATGACGTAGATACGTATTCTAAACTTTCTGCTGATCCAAGTGAACGGGTGTTAAGTGAGTTGAAAGAATTACTGGATAAAGGGCACTCTGATGGATGTATAAGTAAAGAGGAAATTAATTATGTGTATAATATGAATCCTAGAGTGGCAATATTCTATTATCTCCCTAAAATTCATAAAAGGCTTGAAAAACCGCCGGGGAGACCAATAATATCTGGTATAGAATCTGCCACTTCTAGACTCTCCGAATATGTGGATATATATATAAAAAAATATGTTCCAAAACTGAAGTCATATGTGCAGGACTCGACTCATGTACTACGAGTTCTGAGTGAGATGAAGTGGGAAGAGGGGTTATACTGGTGTACAATTGACGTTGAGTCGCTGTACACCAGTATACCACATAAACAGGGACTTGAAGCGGTCTACTACTTTCTCTCTTTGGATTTGACTCTTACAGAAGAATTCAGACTGTTTCTGGTACAATGTGTAGAATTAGTACTTAAAAATAATTTTTTCAAATTCCAAGGACAATTTTATAATCAACGGTGCGGAAGTGCGATGGGTACGCCCTACGCCCCGAGTTTTGCGAATTTATATTTGGGTAAATGGGAACAGGAGGTGATTTATAATAATAATCCTTTTTCTGGATCTCTCCTGTCATACCATCGCTATATAGATGATATATTGGTGGTATGGAGGGGAGATAAAGAACAGTTTGATATGTTCATGAGGTATTTAAATGATAATAATTATAACTTAAGATTCACCTCTAATTTCCAGAAGGAGAAAATAGAATTTCTCGACCTCGTGATTGATACAGGAGATTGTGGTCCAGGAGATTCTATAAGTACTTATACATATATAAAAAAGGTGGACAGTAATAATTATGTGCATTATAATAGCTGCCATTATAAAAATTGGATTGCGAACATACCTTATTCGCAATTTCTGAGAGTCAAACGTAACTGCACGAATCATGAAATGTATGAACAACAGACAGAACTATATAAAACTAGATTCCTAGAAAAAAAGTATCCCCTTAAACTAGTGGAAAAATGTAAGACAAAAGCTGATATGGTAGACAGAACGAGTCTCCTGTCTTATAAAAATAAAAATGAAAGGAGAAATACACTAATACCCTTTGTTACGGGTTATAATACTAAAAGCAAGGAAATTAGGAACATTCTTATAAAACATTGGGAGGTGTTAACAGTAGATCCGGTGCTGAAAAGGGTACTACCAGAAAGACCACAGGTCGTGTTTAGGAAAGCGAGAAGCCTGAAGAGTACTTTAGCACCGAGTAATTTGTCCAAAATAAAGGACGATTCATGGTTAAAAAAAACCCACTGGTTTTCTTCCCTGCGGCAAATGTAAAATGTGCCCCTATATAAGTAAAGAAAGGAGAAAAGTCTGGAATAGGGATAGAAGTAAATATTGGGACATAAAAGAAATGATAAATTGTCAGACTACGTGTGTGATATACATGATAGAATGTGCCTGTGGAGCACGCTATGTGGGTAAAACCAAACGTCAGTTAAAAATCCGCATGCTAGAACACACAAGGAGTATAGTAAAAAAGTGTGAAGAACATAGTGTCCCTAGGCATTTCTTGAAGTGTAATGGAGGGGATTTAAATAAGTTTAGCTTCAGGGCATTAGAACATGTTAGGCTAGATGAGAGAGGAGGGGATATTTTAAAACAATTAAGTAGAAGGGAAGTCTTTTGGATTCATGCATTAGAAACAATTAGTCCGTTAGGATTAAATGAAAATTATGACATTACGCCATTTTTACATTAGGGGTATTCCAGGGAATTCGCTCTGTGTGGCATTGTAGTTGGATCATTGATCCCTTTGCCGCATTTAAGAGCTTGAGTTCTTATGGAAACAACGGGTATTTGTGTCTAAATCCAGGATAGAGGGGGTTAAGTAAAATGACTGCCCCTGAACTGGAATATATTCATGTGATCCACATGTGCTGGTTTTTTCCTTTGAACAATTGATTTCAATTAGCTGCTTGTAAATATGTATACATATGTATCAATTTTTTATGGAAATTCTTTATATCTTTCAGGCAATATTACGTCAGCGCATGCTGCGCTAAAATAGAAGCAGTGGCTGCTAATTTATTAGTTAGGATGTGTTAGTACCTTTTTATGTAAATATGATGATTTTATATTGATTAAATTTTATGAATTGTTCTGTGCCGATATATCACTCTGTTTGGAATGGGCTCATATTGTATATGAGTCTCTTAGATCATACTATAACAGCTTGTTTTATGTTTATAACAAAAAATATGTAGATGTGAAGCTTTGAAACAACTATGTATACTGCATGGGTTAATCAATTAATTAGATAATGAAGTGCAGGAGTTTGATTTAGTATATAGTGAGGTGATGTTAGACCTTAGCCACACCCCCTGACGAAGTCCATTGACGAAACGCGTTGGGCGTGGCCTGTGGAGCAAAGGACAGACAGTCTGAAACTGATCCTGGTCCCGGTGGAGAAGCAGACGGTATCCGTGATCCCTGCGGTTGAAGGAGATTCATCGACGGGTGAAATCGGGTCCGATGCTGGATAGACCGGAGGACTGAGTGCACCGTTTTAAACCAAGATGTATGTGAGCATATGTTAAAAATAAATGGAATTGTGAACCTGTTTATTTATACCTGCGCCCTCCATTCTTCTTTCAATATATATATATACATACAGCAAATTGCGGTTGGCACCCCTGACGTGAAGAAAACAATGACGCTAACAGGCAGTTGTAGTCATAGTCAATGTTTCAGGGACTTTGATCCCTGTTACCTTTATCTTTTATTTTTTCATGTCTTGATAAAAGGGATGAAAGTCCCTGAAATGTTGACTACAACTGACTGTTAGAGTCATTGTTTTCTTCGTGTCAGGAGTGCAAACCACAACTTTCTGTATATACCACACCCCATTCAGGGCAGGTGGTGGGGCACTCGACCTGTTGTTATACGCTGTTTCTGTGAGTGCTGGATAACCTTTGCTGCATATATATATATATATATATAGTATATAGTATATATATATATATATATATATATACATATATACATACAGGGTGATTAAAAAAAATCACAGTACACACTTGTCAAAGTCGCAGTACACCCTTTTGTTTCAAAAACTGTGCAGGAAAAGGGTAAAGTGACTTAGATTCAAGATGGTCGATTTCAAGATGGCGCCCATGTTCAGTTCATACCCTAACAGATAGCCCACCTCATCCATACCTTACTGGATTATTCAGTTTTCCCATTTCCTGCACAGTTTTTGAAACAAAAGGGTGTACTGCGACTTTTTAATCACTGTGTGTGTGTGTGTGTGTGTGTGTGTGTGTGTGTGTGTGTGTGTGTGTGTGTATGTATGAACAACGGCAGCTAGCGATCAACTCGGAATGACCCCCAATGTAATAAGTTTAACACATTTATTACACATAAACATACAACCAGGTAATAGAGGAGTACAGTTCACTCAACGCATTTGGTCCTTTGTGACAGCAGTTTAGGACTTCTTCAGGACTTCTCCTGAAGAAGCCGGCGTAGAGCTGTTTTACACTGGGTGCCTTTAGTGAGCTCGACTTGTTTGAGAGTTATCACTTTTTCTGCATTTTTCATTTGTTCTTGTGAGCACAAGTCACTTTTTGTACAGTGCATCCGGAAAATATACACAGCGCTTCACTTTTTCCACATTTTGTTATGTAACAGCCTTATTCCAAAATGGAATAAATTAATTTTTTCCCCTCAAAATTCTACATACAATACCCCATAATGACCACATGAAAAAAGTATTTTTTTTAGATGTTTGCAAATTTATTAAAACTAAAAAACTACGAAATCACATATACTTAAGTATTCACAGCCTTTGTTCAATACTGTGTGATACACCTTTGGCAGCAATCACAGCCTCAAGTCTTTTTAAATATAATGATGCCACAAGCTTGGCACACCTATCTTTGGGCAGTTTCGCCCATTCATCTTTGCAGCACCTATCAAGCTCCATCAAGTTGGATGTGAAGCGTCGGTTCACAGCCATTTTCAATCAGATTCAAGTCTGGGCTCCTGCTGGGCCACTCAAGGACTTTCACAGAGTTGTCCTGAAGCCACTCCTTTGATATTTTGGCTGTGTGCTTAGGGTCGTTGTCCTGCTGAAAGATAAACCGTCACCCCAGTGTGAGGTCAAGAGCGCTCCGGAGCAGGTTTTCATCCAGGAGGTCTCTGTACATTGCTGCATTCATCTTTCCTTTTATCCTGACTAGTCTCCCAGTTCCTGCCAATGAAAAACATCCCCACAGCATGATGCTGCTACCACCATGCTTCACTGTAGGGATGATATTGGCCTGGTGATGAGCGGTGCCTGGTTTCCCCCAAACATGACGCTTAGCATTCACGCCACAGAGTTCAATATATGTCTCATCAAATTTTGTTTTTATGGTCTCAGAGGCCTTCAGGTGCATTTTCGCAAACTCCAGGTGGACCACCATGTGCTTTTTACCTAGGCGTGGCTTCCGTCTGGTCACTCTACCATACAGGCCTGATTGGTGGATTGCTGCAGAGATGGTTGTCCTTCTGGAAGGTTCTCCTCTCTCCACAGAGGAATGCTGTAGCTCTGACAGAGTGACCATCGTGTTCTTGGTCACCTCTCTGACTAGGGCCCTTCTCCCCTGATCGCCCACTTTAGACGTCTGGCCAGCTCTAGGAAGAGTCCTGGTGGTTCTGAACTTCTTCCATTTACAGATGATGAAGGCCACTGTGCTCACTGGGACCTTCAAGGTAGGAGATATTTTTCTGTACCCTTCCCAGATTTGTGCCTCAAGACAATCCTGTCTCGTAGGTCTACAGAATATTCCTTTGACTTCATGCATGGTTTATGCTCAGACATGCACTGTCAAGTGTGGTACCTTATATAGACAGGTGTGTGCCTTTCCAAATCATGTCCAAGCAACTGAATTTACCACAGGTGGACTAGCTGTAGGAACATTTCAAGGATGATCAGTGGAAACAGGATGCACCTGAGCTCAATTTTGAGCTTCATTGCAAAGGCTGTAAATACTTATGTACGTGTGATTTCTTAGTTTTTTATTTTTAATACAATTGCAAAAATGTTTACAAAAAACTTTAATTGGGAGTGTTATATAAATTGTGTTCATATACTAGGGGTGTGCAACAGCCCAAATCCTGGTGTTTGATTCTTGTTTTGGATCTGTATCTTGTTTGTGTTTTGGATCTGTATTTGTTTTGCCAAAACCTCCCTTGCGAATTTTGAATTGTATTTGTTTTTTATCTGTATTTAAAAAAAAAAAATCATAATACCAGCTAAAATCACAGAATTTGGGCCTGTTTTGGGGGGCAATTCAGAGTTGAATGCAGCAGCAAATGTGTTAGCAGTTGGGCAAAACCATGGCCCTCATTCCGAGTTGGTCGCTCGCAAGCGGATTTTCGCAGATTTGCTCATGCTAAGCCGCCGCCTACTGGGAGTGAATCTTAGCATCTTAAAAATGCGAACGATGTATTCGCAATATTGCGATTACACACCTCGTAGCAGTTTCTGAGTAGCTCCAGACTTACTCGGCATCTGCGATCATTTCACTGCTTGTCGTTCCTGGTTTGACGTCACAAACACACCCAGCGTTCGCCCAGACACTCCTCCGTTTCTCCGGCCACTCCTGCGTTTTTTCCGGAAACGGTAGCGTTTTTTCCCACACGCCCATAAAACGGCCTGTTTCCGCCCAGTAACACCCATTTCCTGTCAATCACATTACGATAGCCAGAACGATGAAAAAGCTGTGAGTAAAATTACTAAGTGCATAGCAAATTTACTTGGCGCAGTCGCAGTGCGAACATTGCGCATGCGCATTAAGCGGAAAATCGCTGCGATGCGAAAAATTTTACAGAGCGAACAACTCGGAATGAGGGCCCATGTGCACTGCAGGTGTGGCAGATATAACATTTGCAGAGAGAGTTAGATTTGGGTGGGTTATTTTGTTTCTGTGCAGGGTAAATACTGGCTGCTTTATTTTTACATTGCAGTTTAGATTTCAGTTTGAACATACCCCACCCAAATCTAACTCTCTCTGCACATGTTAAATCTCCCCCCCCTGCAGTGCACATAGTTTTGCCCAACTGCTAACAAATTTGCTGCTGCGATCAACTCTGAATTAGGCCCTTAGGGGGTAATTCCAAGTTGATCGCAGCAGGATTTTTGATAGCAATTGGGCAAAACCATGTGCACTGCAGGGGAGGCAGATATAACATGTGCAGAAAGAGTTAGATTTGGGTGGGTTCTTTTATTTCTGTGCAGGGTAAATACTGGCTGCTTTATTTTTACACTGCAAATTAGATTGCAGATTGTCATTGAACACACCACACCCAAATCTAACTCTTTATGCACATGTTATATCTGCTTCCCCTGCAGTGCACATGGTTTTGCCCAATTGCTATCAAAAATCCTGCTGCAATCAACTTGGAATTACCCCCTTTGTTCCTACAGTATTATTAACCTCAATAACGTTAATTTCCACTCATTTCCAGTCAATTTTAACCACATCACAATATTGTTTTCATGCAGCATCGGATCTTGCAGGTTTTGAATTCCACATATGAAAGCTGCATCCGGGAGTCGGCGCGATTGCACTCCCTTTGCCACGATATCTGCAATAAAGTGAAAATATGTTGAATTAATACAAAAATTACTTGTGTGTATTGGTAAAAAAATGTTTACATGGTACTACATACAAAGCTGGATGAAGCGGAACCTTCTCCAGGTCGGACAAAACTTTTTGGAACTGATCCTACATTGAGGCTGAAAACAATCTGTACAGATGATTACAGCAACTAAAAATATATATTGTACAATATATATATTTTTATTGTTTGTACTGTGGTCGAAATTGCTTGGAAATGCCTGGAAATTAATGTTATTGAGGTTAAATATACTCTAGGAACAAAAAAAAGGCCAAATCATGTGATTTTAGCTATTTTGGTATATTTAAATTTAAAAAATGAAACCGAAATTAGCAAAAATGGTCTGACACAGATCTTTATCAATAACTAGATCAGAGCGCCAAGGGACGTAGAGTATGTATGTAGTGGAAGGAAGGATTAATTAGTAATTTAATTTGATTTATTTGATTTTAAACATTTAAATTAATCATTGGGTGCATTGGTGATGGTCTTTATTGCATAGACAACAATTTTTATTGGTTTTATTATTGCACTAATCTGATTTTTACTAATCTGACTTTAACTTTTTCTTTGATTTTACATGCCCTGAATTAAGCCGTCTATGCCTCTCCTCTCAATTGTTTCTCCTCCATATCTATCAACAAAAACAAACAAAGTGGGGTACAGCACACACCACAATTTGTACAAACAATGTACCACCTACAGTGTCACAATACGTGTATGAGTCAGAGATAATAATCTAATGCTATGTTTTAACTTCACCAACAGTGTCTCACAATACATATCTAAGTAGGAAATAAAATATATTACTGTGGTACCACCTTCAACACAGTGTCACATAATACGAGCGAGTGTGCGACAGAAAAAGTGATCAAATACTGCGGTTGACCTTCACCAACAGTGTTGCACAATACAGGTATGAGTAGGAAATAAAATATATTGCGGTCTGACCGGAAGTGTCACAGTACTTATGAACATAAAATAAAAGTTGTATAGTACACTGGGGTGCAACACAAACAATAAAAGATTAGAGATGTGCACCGGAAATTTTTCGGGTTTTGTGTTTTGGTTTTGGATTCGGTTCCGCGGCCGTGTTTTGGATTCGGACGCGTTTTGCCAAAACCTCCCTGAAATTTTTTTGTCGGATTCGGGTGTGTTTTGGATTCGGGTGGTTTTTTTTTACAAAAAACCCTCAAAAACAGCTTAAATCATAGAATTTGGGGGTCATTTGATCCCATAGTATTATTAACCTCAATAACCATAATTTACACTCATTTTCAGTCTATTCTGAACACCTCACACCTCACAATATTATTTTTAGTCCTAAAATTTGCACCGAGGTCGCTGGATGGCTAAGCTAAGCGACACAAGTGGCCGACACAAACACCTGGCCCATCTAGGAGTGGCACTGCAGTGTCAGGCAGGATGGCACTTCAAAAAAATAGTCCCCAAACAGCACATGATGCAAAGAAAAAAAGAGGCGCACCAAGGTCGCTGTGTGACGAAGCTAAGCTACACAAGTGGCCAATACAAACACCTGGCCCATCTAGGAGTGGCACTGCAGTGTCAGACAGGATGGCACTTCAAAAAAATTGTCCCCAAACAGCACATGATGCAAAGAAAAAAAGAGGCGCACCAAGGTCGCTGTGTGACGAAGCTAAGCTACACAAGTGGCCGATACAAACACCTGGCCCATCTAGGAGTGGCACTGCAGTGTCAGACAGGATGGCACTTCAAAAAAATTGTCCCCAAACAGCACATGATGCAAAGAAAAAAAGAGGCGCACCAAGGTCGCTGTGTGACTAAGCTAAGCGACACAAGTGGCCGATACAAACACCTGGCCCATCTAGGAGTGGCACTGCAGTGTCAGACAGGATGGCACTTCAAAAATATTGTCCCCAAACAGCACATGATGCAAAGAAAAAAAGAGGCGCACCAAGGTCGCTGTGTGACTAAGCTAAGCGACACAAGTGGCCGACACAAACACCTGGCCCATCTAGGAGTGGCACTGCAGTGTCAGATAGGATGACACTTCAAAAAAATTGTCCCCAAACAGCACATGATGCAAAGAAAAAAAGAGGCGCACCAAGGTCGCTGTGTGACTAAGCTAAGCGACACAAGTGGCCGATACAAACACCTGGCCCATCTAGGAGTGGCACTGCAGTGCCAGACAGGATGGCACTTCAAAAAAATTGTCCCCAAACAGCACATGATGCAAAGAATAAAAGAGGCGCACCAAGGTTGCTGTGTGACTAAGCTAAGCGACACAAGTGGCCGACACAAACACCTGGCCCATCTAGGAGTTTCACTGCAGTGTCAGACAGGATGGCACTTAAAAAAATAGTCCCCAAACAGCACATGATGCAAAGAAAAATGAAAGAAAAAAGAGGTGCAAGATGGAATTGTCCTTGGGCCCTCCCACCCACCCTTATGTTGTATAAACAGGACATGCACACTTTAACGAACCCATCATTTCAGCGACAGGGTCTGCCACACGACTGTGACTGAAATGACTGGTTGGTTTGGGCCCCCACCAAAAAAGAAGCAATCAATCTCTCCTTGCACAAACTGGCTCTACAGAGGCAAGATGTCCACCTCATCATCATCCTCCGATTCCTCACCCCTTTCACTGTGTACATCCCCCTCCTCACAGATTATTAATTCGTCCCCACTGGAATCCACCATCTCAGATCCCTGTGTACTTTCTGGAGGCAATTGCTGGTGAATGTCTCCACAGAGGAATTGATTATAATTCATTTTGATGAACATCATCTTTTCCACATTTTCTGGAAGTAACCTCGTACGCCGATTGCTGACAAGGTGAGCGGCTGCACTAAACACTCTTTCGGAGTACACACTGGAGGGAGGGCAACTTAGGTAGAATAAAGCCAGTTTGTGCAAGGGCCTCCAAATTGCCTCTTTTTCCTGCCAGTATACGTACGGACTGTCTGACGTGCCTACTTGGATGCGGTCACTCATATAATCCTCCACCATTCTTTCAATGGTGAGAGAATCATATGCAGTGACAGCAGACGACATGTCAGTAATCGTTGGCAGGTCCTTCAGTCCGGACCAGATGTCAGCACTTGCTCCAGACTGCTCTGCATCACCGCCAGCGGGTGGGCTCGGAATTCTTAGCCTTTTCCTTGCACTCCCAGTTGTGGGAGAATGTGAAGGAGGAGCTGTTGAAGGAGGAGCTGTTGACGGGTCACGTTCTGCTTGACTTGACAATTTTCTCACCAGCAGGTCTTTGAACCTCTGCAGACTTGTGTCTGCTGGAAAGAGAGATCCAACGTAGGTTTTAAATCTAGGATCGAGCACGGTGGCCAAAATGTAGTGCTCTGATTTTAACAGATTGACCACCCGTGAATCCTGGTTAAGCGAATTAAGGGCTCCATCCACAAGTCCCACATGCCTAGCGGAATCGCTCTGTTTTAGCTCCTCCTTTAATGTCTCCAGCTTCTTCTGCAAAAGCCTGATGAGGGGAATGACCTGACTCAGGCTGGCAGTGTCTGAACTGACTTCACGTGTGGCAAGTTCAAAGGGTTGCAGAAACTTGCACAATGTTGAAATCATTCTCCACTGCGCTTGAGTCAGGTGCATTCCCCCTCCTTTGCCTATATCGTGGGCAGATGTATAGGCTTGAATGGCCTTTTGCTGCTCCTCCATCCTCTGAAGCATATAGAGAGTTGAATTCCACCTCGTTACCACCTCTTGCTTCAGATGATGGCAGGGCTGGTTCAGGACTGTTTGCTGGTGCTCCAGTCTTCGGCACGCGGTGGCTGAATGCCGAAAGTGGCCCGCAATTCTTCGGGCCACCGACAGCATCTCTTGCACGCCCCTGTCATTTTTTAAATAATTCTGCACCACCAAATTCAATGTATGTGCAAAACATGGGACGTGCTGGAATTTGCCCAGATGTAATGCACGCACAATATTGGTGGCGTTGTCCGATGTCACAAATACCCAGGAAAGTCCAATTGGGGTAAGCCATTCTGCGATGATGTTCCTCAGTTTCCGTAAGAGGTTGTCAGCTGTGTGCCTCTTATGGAATGCGGTGATACAAAGCGTAGCCTGTCTAGGAACGAGTTGGCATTTGCGAGATGCTGCTACTGGTGCCGCCGCTGCTGTTCTTGCTGCGGGAGGCAATACATCTACCCAGTGGGCTGTCACAGTCATATAGTCCTGAGTCTGCCCTGCTCCACTTGTCCACATGTCCATGGTTAAGTGGACATTGAGTACAACTGCATTTTTTAGGACACTGGTGACTCTTTTTCTGACGTCTGTGTACATTTTCGGTATCGCCTGCCTAGAGAAATGGAACCTAGATGGTATTTGGTACCGGGGACACAGTACCTCAATCAAGTCTCTAGTTGCCTGTGAATTAACGGTGGATACCGGACACACGTTCTCACCACCCAGGCTGACAAGACCTGAGTTATCCGCTTTGCAGCAGGATGACTGCTGTGATATTTCATCTTCCTCGCAAAGGACTGTTGGACAGTCAATTGCTTACTGGAAGTAGTACAAGTGGTCTTCCGACTTCCCCTCTGGGATGACGATCGACTCCCAGCAGCAACAACAGCAGCGCCAGCAGCAGTAGGCGTTACACTCAAGGATGCATCGGAGGAATCCCAGGCAGGAGAGGACTCGTCAGACTTGCCAGTGACATGGCCTGGAAATTGATACTGAGGGAATTGGTGGTGTGGTTTGCAGGAGCTTGGTTACAAGAGGAAGGGATTTAGTGGTCAGTGGACTGTTTCCGCTGTCATCCAAAGTTTTTGAACTTGTCACTGACTTATTATGAATGCGCTGCAGGTGACGTATAAGGGAGGATGTTCCTAGGTGGTTAACGTCCTTACCCCTACTTATTAAAGCTTGACAAAGGCAACACACGACTTGACACCTGTTGTCCGCATTTGTGTTGAAATAATTACACACCGAAGAGGTGATTTTTTTTTGTATTTTGACCAGGCATGTCAATGGCCATATTCGTCCCACGGACAACAGGTGTCTCCCCGGGTGCCTGACTTAAACAAACCACCTCACCATCAGAATCCTCCTTGTCAATTTCCTCCCCAGCGCCAGCAACACCCATATCCTCATCCTGGTGTACTTCAACAGTGACATCTTCAATTTGACTATCAGGAACTGGACTGCGGGTGCTCCTTCCAGCACTTGCAGGGGGCGTGCAAATGGTGGAAGGCCTAAGCTCTTCCCGTCCAGTGTTGGGAAGGTCAGGCATCGCAACCGACACAATTGGACTCTCCTTGGGGATTTGTGATTTAGAAGAACGCTGTTATGCACACCAGTGCCTGCAGGAAAGTACTAGTGTCAGAACTGTTATGCACTCCAGTGTCTGCAGGAATGTACTGGTGTTTGAACTGTTATGCAAAACAAATGGACTCACAGACAAACTGGGGAATATGACATAACGTACACAGAAGGTGATAGGGTAACAAAATACACACACAGTGAACAGAGAAGCCCAGAGGCTAAGGAACTGGGTATCTCCCTTGTATTAGAACTGCTCAGATGTAAAAAGCAAGATGTTGTGTTTTAATACGTAGAGAACCCGAAATGCTGTTGCTAAGGGCAACAGCAAAACCCTAAAGGGTTACCAACGGGTGTGGCAGTAAACTCCTTGGTCAGAGATGGAATGATAGACACAAGGAGAGCCTCCACAATCCTGATTCTCACTTGCAGTGCACAGGTTTAAGCTTACTGCCACTAAACTGACCCCTGACACCTAGCACAGTGAGACAGGATTAGACAGGCAAGTGTTAGAATACAGCCGCAAACTTGCTAAGTTCACAGAGTAATAACAGAACCCCAGCAAGCTAAACGACTGACTCCAGTCTTACTGCTAGGTCTGGATTGGCAGAGTGTAATACCAAATCCCCAGGCCTATTTGCAGTAAGCAACAAACAAATACAAAGCTACACAGTACTGGCTAACTTTCATGAACTGACTAACCAACAGAGATTCAGCAGCATCTGCTTACCCTGAAAAGAGGCCTTATAAAGCAGGTGCTGTCCACGCCCCACTCAGACCTCACAGACTGTGAGCACAAAAACCAGCACCGGATCCCCTGCCGTGCACAGAGCCTATAACCACTGCACAGCAAAAGACCCGAACCGGAGTATCAGCTGCGCTCAGGTTACTCCACTAGCACTTGTCTCCCGGTTGCCATGACGACGTGGCAGCACAGGGCAGGAGACCCTAACAGTACCCCCCCTCTGACGAGGGGTCAAAGAACCCCTACCACCGGGTTTATCGGGGAACTGCGAGAAGAAAGAGCGTATCAGTCTGGGGGCATGAAGATCACAACTGCGCACCCACGACCGCTCCTCCGGGCCATACCCCTTCCAGTGCACCAAAAATGACAGCCGACCCCGAACCACCTTGGAGTCAAGAATCCTTTCAACAACAAACTCCCTCTGGCCACGTATCAGAAGAGGGGAAGGTCTTCCACTGGAAGAAGGATTACTAATCGCCCGTTTTAAAAGGGAACAATGAAATGTTTTATTGATACCCAAAGAACGGGGCAGATCTAACTGAAATGCCACCGGATTGATAACCCTGGTGATCTTATAAGGGCCGATGAACCGGGGCCCTAACTTATGAGATGGCTGTCTCAACTTCAAATTCTTGGTAGACAACCAGACGAAGTCTCCTAATTTGAAGCTGCAGGGTCTTTTCCGCTTATCAAAAACCCTTTTGGTCACTAATGACACAGACACAAGGGCTTTCTTCACTTTCCGCCAAATACCTCTAAGGACCGAAACCACAGAGGAACCACCAGGCGTGGAGTCCAGGGGGTCAAAAGAATTGGCCTTAGGATGATGCCCATACACACAAAGGAAGGGAGAGATCCCTGTAGCAGAGTGAGCCGCGTTGTTATAGGCAAACTCCGCCATGGACAGATGAGCAACCCAGTCAGTCTGACACTTGGAGACATAACACCTGAGGAACTGCTCCAAGGACTGGTTCACCCTTTCAGTCTG
Organism: Pseudophryne corroboree; assembly: GCF_028390025.1. Taxonomy (NCBI): domain Eukaryota; kingdom Metazoa; phylum Chordata; class Amphibia; order Anura; family Myobatrachidae; genus Pseudophryne; species Pseudophryne corroboree. Next base: position 447,749,223 of record NC_086447.1, read on the forward strand.
CCCATTAGACTGCGGATGGTAGCCTGACGACAAGCTGACAGAAATCTGGAGATCGGAACAAAATGCCCTCCAGAATTTGGCCACAAACTGGGATCCGCGGTCAGAGACCACATCAAGTGGCAACCCGTGGAGACGCACAACATGCAGCATAAATAATTCAAACAGGCGTCTGGCTGATGGCAGCCCAACCAGTGGAACGAAGTGCGCCATCTTCGAAAACCTGTCAACGACAACCCAGATGGCTGTCATCCCCGAGGATTTGGGCAAGTCCACCACAAAATCCATTGAAATGTGGGTCCATGGCTTAGATGGGATAGAGAGTGGATGTAATGGGCCAACAGGAACCCCTCTAGGAGTCTTATTTCGGGCACAGATGTCACATGCCCGAACCCACTGATCCACATCCTTAGCCACCGAGGGCCACCACACCGCCCTAGATAGCAACTCCCGAGTTCTGGCAATACCCGGGTGACCTGCCGACTTCTTGGCATGGAATTCCAGGAACACTCGCTGTCTTAACCTAGGAGGCACAAACAAAAGACCTACCGGAAGGTCTGGAGGAGCCTGCTCCTGTGCTCTAAGGACTAATGATAAGAGGTCCTGGGTAATGCCCACTTTAATACATGATGGGGAAACAATGGGCAACGGCTCCTCGGTGGTCTCCTGGATTGGAGCAAAACTCCGCGAGAGCGCATCAGCCTTGATGTTTTTTGACCCAGGGCGATATGTTATCAAAAAATTAAAGCGAGCAAAAAACAAAGCCCATCGTGCCTGCCTGGCATTGAGACGCTTCGCTGACTCTAAATATGCCAGATTCTTATGGTCAGTGAGAATTGAGACCACAAACTTAGCCCCATCAAGCCAGTGTCTCCACTCCTCGAGTGCATCCTTAATAGCCAACAATTCCCGGTTACCCACGTCATAATTCATCTCGGCAGGCGAAAATTTACGGGAAAAGTAAGCACAGGGATGAAGGCGATTATCAGACACTCCCATCTGAGAAAGCACTGCCCCAATACCCATCTCAGAGGCATCCACCTCCACCACAAAAGGACGCTCTGGATCTGGGTGTCGCAGCACCTTGGCCGAAACAAATGCCCTTTTGAGACGGGCAAAAGCCGCTTTAGCCTCACAAGACCAGTGAGCAACATCCGCCCCTTTCTTAGTGAGTGCCACCAAGGGCGCCACTATAGACGAAAATCCAGCGATAAATCGTCTATAAAAATTCGCAAAGCCCAGGAAACGCTGAAGCGCCTTCAAACTAGTGGGCTGCACCCAATCCAGGACTGCCTGTACCTTGGAACCCTCCATTTGGAAACCTTCTGGGGAGATAATATATCCTAGAAATGCGATTTGCTGAACTTCAAATTCGCACTTCTCCAGCTTCGCCCCAAGCCGGTGGTCTCTGAGTTTCTGGAGGACTAAGCGTACATGCTTCCGATGTTCCTCCAGGGAATGGGAGAAGATTAGGATGTCATCTAAGTATACAACTAAGAATCTATCCAAATATTCCCTGAGCACATCATTCATGAAATCCTGGAAGACTGCCGGGGCATTACAGAGCCCAAAAGGCATCACCAAATATTCATAATGCCCTGAGTGGGTATTAAAGGCAGTCTTCCATTCATCCCCCTCTCTTATTCGGATTAGATTGTACGCACCGCGTAGGTCAATCTTAGAAAAAATGGTGGCAGTACGAAGCTGGTCAAACCAGACCGAAATGAGAGGCAGTGGGTATGAGTTTTTAATCGTGATACGGTTCAATTCCCTGAAGTCGATGCAGGGTCGCAACGAACCGTCCTTTTTACCCACGAAGAAGAACCCCGACCCAACTGGAGACTGTGAAGGTCTGATAAATCCCTTAGCCAAGTTCTCCTGAATGTACTCTGCCATAGCCTGAGTCTCAGGACGTGACAGGGAGTACAACCTGCTCTTGGGAAGCTTAGCATTTGGCAACAAATCAATGGCACAGTCATAGGGGCGATGGGGAGGTAGTACCTCTGCAACTTTTTTGGAGAACACGTCCGCAAAATCTGCATAACACCCTGGCAATCCTGGCAAACTTAGCTGCGAGAGCCTGACTGGAAGGCTCAAGCAACTCCTGAAACAATCAGTACCCCAACTAAGAATCTCCCCAGAGACCCAGTCAAATTGAGGATTGTGGGCCCTTAACCAGGGTAACCCCAACACCAATGGGGCAAAAGTACAGACAGTCACATAAAAGGACAATTTTTCAGAGTGTGTGGCTCCAATAAACAAAGAAATCTGGCTAGTGCAAGAGGTAATTTTACCTTGGGATAATGGTTCCCCGTTTAACCCACAAATCTCAATTTCCGATGCCAAGGGTACTAAGGGAACAGAGTGTTTTAGGGCGAATTGGCGGCCCATAAAAACCCCGTCGGCCCCACTGTCCACAAAGGCCTCAGTCTTGACAGTTTGACCGAGGATCTTCAAGGTCACCGGAATGATAAAAGTCTTCTTGGGAAATTCTGACTTCTGGCCTGACAGGATATTTCCCATCACCCTCAGGCCCTGAAGTTTTCCGGCTTTTCTGGGCATGATACTACCACATGACCTTTATTCCCACAGTACAAACACAACCCCTGCTGTCTCCTCCGCGTCTTCTCACGCGAGGAGAGGCGGGTAGCCCCAATCTGCATAGGCTCCTCAGAAAATTCCTCAGAGTCTGAGGTTCCCTTGGGAAGGAAGGAAATCTCAGTCTCCCTTTCAAGCCTACGCTCTCTCAGCCGTCTATCCACCCGGATGGATAACTGCATGAGCTGATCCAAGCTATCAGGCAAGGGATATTGTACCAGTTGGTCCTTTATCTGGTTAGAAAGACCTCTTCGGTACTGGTGTCTCAGGGCTGGATCATTCCACTGGGTATCATGGGCCAACCTCCGAAACTCCGTACAGTAAACCTCAACTGGCCTTCGCCCTTGCTTAAGGATCGAAATCTGAGCCTCGGCTGAGGCCGTCTTGTCAGGGTCATCATACAACATGCCCAGTGCCGTAAAAAAAGCATCAACACTTTTAAGCGACGGACAGTCAGGCTGCAACCCATATGCCCAGACCTGTTGGTCTCCTTGTAGCAAGGAAATCACTATGCCCACCCGCTGAATCTCCGACCCAGAAGACTGAGGCCTAAGCCGGAAGTATAGCTTGCAGCTCTCCTTGAAACAAAAGAACTGCGAGCGATCTCCAGAAAAACGATCCGGGAGATTTACTTTCGGCTCCTTAACCCCTGCAGGTGCTGCTGCTGCGGGAGCTCCGCCAGCAGCCTGGGAGGTGTGCATTTTAATGGACAAATCATTAAATTGCCGAGTCAGGACCTGCACCTGATCGACCACCTGTTGCAACGTATTTTGAGGGGTATGCTCCATATTCCCACAAAATTTCAACAGGAGTATTAGGCTGCTGAATATGTTATGCACACCAGTGCCTGCAGGAAAGTACTAGTGTCAGAACTGTTATGCACTCCAGTGTCTGCAGGAATGTACTGGTGTTTGAACTGTTATGCAAAACAAATGGACTCACAGACAAACTGGGGAATATGACATAACGTACACAGAAGGTGATAGGGTAACAAAATACACACACAGTGAACAGAGAAGCCCAGAGGCTAAGGAACTGGGTATCTCCCTTGTATTAGAACTGCTCAGATGTAAAAAGCAAGATGTTGTGTTATAATACGTAGAGAACCCGAAATGCTGTTGCTAAGGGCAACAGCAAAACCCTAAAGGGTTACCAACGGGTGTGGCAGTAAACTCCTTGGTCAGAGATGGAATGATAGACACAAGGAGAGCCTCCACAATCCTGATACTCACTTGCAGTGCACAGGTTTAAGCTTACTGCCACTAAACTGACCCCTGACACCTAGCACAGTGAGACAGGATTAGACAGGCAAGTGTTAGAATACAGCCGCAAACTTGCTAAGTTCACAGAGTAATAACAGAACCCCAGCAAGCTAAACGACTGACTCCAGTCTTACTGCTAGGTCTGGATTGGCAGAGTGTAATACCAAATCCCCAGGCCTATTTGCAGTAAGCAACAAACAAATACAAAGCTACACAGTACTGGCTAACTTTCATGAACTGACTAACCAACAGAGATTCAGCAGCATCTGCTTACCCTGAAAAGAGGCCTTATAAAGCAGGTGCTGTCCACGCCCCACTCAGACCTCACAGACTGTGAGCACAAAAACCAGCACCGGATCCCCTGCCGTGCACAGAGCCTATAACCACTGCACAGCAAAAGACCCGAACCGGAGTATCAGCTGCGCTCAGGTTACTCCACTAGCACTTGTCTCCCGGTTGCCATGACGACGTGGCAGCACAGGGCAGGAGACCCTAACAAACGCACAGTTCTTTGCTGTGCTTTTGCCAGCTTAAGTCTTTTCATTTTTCTAGCGAGAGGATGAGTGCTTCCATCCTTATGTGAATCTGAACCACTAGCCATGAACATAGGCCAGGGCCTCAGCCGTTCCTTGCCACTCCGTGTCGTAAATGGCATATTGGCAAGTTTACGCTTCTCCTCAGACGCTTTTAATTTTGATTTTTGGGTCATTTTACTGAACTTTTGTTTTTTGGAATTTACATGCTCTCTACTATGACATTGGGTATCGGCCTTGGCAGACGACGTTGATGGCATTTCATCATCTCGGCCATGACTAGTGGCAGCAGCTTCAGCATGAGGTGGAAGTGGATCTTGATCTTTCCCTATTTTACCCTCCACATTTTTGTTCTCCATTTTTTAATGTGTGGAATTATATGCCAGTATCAATAGCAATGGCCTACTACTATATATACTGCGCACAACTGAAATGCACCACAGGTATGGATGGATAGTATACTTGACGACACAGAGGTAGGTAGAGCAGTGGCCTTCTGTACCGTAATGCTATATATTATATACTGGTGGTCAGCAAACTGTGCAAAACTGAAATGCACCACAGGTATGGATGGATAGTATACTTGACGACACAAAGGTAGGTACAGCAGTGGCCTACTGTACCGTAATGCTATATATTATATACTGGTGGTCAGCAAACTGTGCAAAACTTAAATGCACCACAGGTATGGATGGATAGTATACTTGACGACACAGAGGTAGGGAACACAGAACAAATTTGATTACAGTGTAAATACTGAATATTAGTTCTGAGCTGCCTGGGTGCGAAAATTACAGCTGGAGGCCTGAAAAGATGAGGCGTTTTTATTCTCTTATGAGTGATGATGAGGAGACAGATAGGATGGGTAAAGATAGAATAAGCAAGATGAATCTGCTGTCAGTGTTAGACGCTGAGCAAAACCGTCCAGGAATTTCTACTAAACTGAGTATTCCTCAAGAGTCTCCTACTCGAGTACTGACCCAGCCCTACACTGCTTAGCTTCCAAGATCGGAAGGATTCGGGCGTTACCAGTGTGGTATGATAGTAGAAAAATTTGATATCGAGGGCTCGAGAATCACTGATGAGAGTTCACGAAAAATGGAGAAGAAACAAGAGTAGGTTGGAGAGGAAAATAGGGGATCTGCTGCCACCGTTAGACCGGGATAATTACCCCTGAATCAGTGGTGAGAGTCCTGAAAAATAGTAGTAAAAAAGTTAGAAAAAGAGAAGGGAACAATGCTGATATGTAGAGGTTTAAGAATGGTTAATAGTCAATAGGCTGCTTGATTGCAGGATGCTGATAGTACCTATAATATGGGTACTTGATGTGATAAAAAGCAAATTGTACACAATTAGCAGACAATTAAATTGATTTAAACCATGCAACACCATCAATTTGATGCTATCAGATTATTACCCTTTGTACCAAAATGGTATCAGGTGGGAAGATAAAGAAATAATATCAACAATTCTAACAGGATATGTTGGGATTAATTATGTTCCGCTGTATACAGAGCTACAGAAATGCTAGAAAAATATAAAGATACAAAAAATGATAATAGATTGCTCAGCCAAAGGAATATGTCAGTTTAATAACTGAACATCAAAGGTTTAACAATATCCTAAATGGTAACGGTATAATGCCGCTCAGTGCCGACTGCCTGTAAAGCGGGTGCTTGCATAAAACAGCTTTGATGAATAATATTATAAAATAAAATAATCATCTGAAGTTGAATACCAATAAGAGTGCAAAAAATGCTGCAATTAAGCAGATATTACCCGGAATTGTGGGGGGCGATCGGTCACTGGTATTGCATCCTGCAATCAAGCAGCCTATTGACTATTAACAGTACTATTTTATCAATTGTTGTTAATAAAAGTTATATTTAAAATTTATATTTAATTTCTACCTATTGTTTCTTCTGAGACTTCCAAACATACAAGAGTGCACCCACAAAAGAGTCTTCTTCTCTCCCTTTTTGCATGTCTTACCACTGACTCAGGGTGCACCACCAAACTCAAGATATAATTAGAAAACATTGGTTTTCTCGTTGTATTTAATATTTTGGTCCTAACTATATCTACTAGATATATCACCATTTTCCAGTGCGGTATACCCCCAATACATTCATGGACACAGAGGTAGGTACAGCAGTGGCCTTCTGTACCGTACTCCTATATATTATATACTGGTGGTCAGCAAAATTATGCACTGTACTACTATATACTACACAATGCAGCACAGATATGGAGTGTTTTTCAGGCAGACAACGTATACTGGTGGTCACTGGTCAGCAAAACTCTGCACTGTACTCCTCCTATATAATACTGGTGGTCCCCAGTCCCCACAATAAAGCAGTGTGAGCACAGATATATGCAGCACACTGAGCACAGATATGGAGCGTTTTTCAGGCAGAGAACGTATAATACTGGTGGTCACTGGTCAGCAAAACTCTGCACTGTACTCCTCCTATATAATACTGCTGGTCCCCAGTCCCCTCAATAAAGCAGTGAGCACAGATATTTGCAGCCACCTGAATAAAACTGAGAGGACGCCAGCCACGTCCTCTCACTATCATTTCCAATGCACGAGTTAAAAATGGCGGCGACGCGCGGCTCCTTATATAGAATCAGAATCTCGGTAGAATCCGACAGCGGGATGATGACGTTCGGGCGCTGTGACGACATGTGATGACACAGCTGGCGCGTCGTGTCGCTCAGTGGTAAAAGACACGTGGTTACTTTCCTAGCCCTGGTCCTACACATGGACTTCATCAATTGCCAATATGTTATTAGTTATATGTTAGGCAATATTGTATTATATTGTATGATGTTATTGTTACAAGGGTACAGTTATGTTTACAATGTATATATATGAATGTAATGGTTATTGTGTTATAGTTTGTAAAATAATGTTTTCCCAATATGACTGATCAGATAACCTGTGTGTTTGCTGTTGTGTAGATACAGCCAGTCTCAGATGTCAGGCCATACACCCCCCTCATTCTTCCCCACACAATGGATTCCAGGCCACACAATCAGATTAAGTAAGGTTACTTTAGATAACATCTATTGTGGCCTAGGGGACATGCCTGGGCATGTGAAACTATTCTGGGGGTGTCGCCTTATTGTAGAAAAGACAAAGGTTTGATAATAGCAAACAGGGGACGTGAGAGAGATCTGGGACAGGAGGTGTGAGGGTGGCAGGAGACTGACTAAGAAGTAATGTTCTGTCAGGAGCTCCAGGAGGGATTGTCGTGTAGAATTGGATCACAGAAGTGTGCTGAGCTGTTTATAACCCATTCTGTTCAATAAACCACTGTTGGTTTTCATCTACCACCGTGACTGAGTGATTTGGAACCCGGTATCCTCACATTTGGTGGCAAGCAGAGGAATCACTCAGGTTACAAGCATGGATGCAAGATATTACAGCAGATTGGAGGCAGCAGCACAATATTACAAAGACATCAAGAAGAGAGTCCTGCAAGGACTGTGTCATGGAAGAAAAATTGTAATCAATACAGTGGATACCAAGGAATCCCTAATTGGAAAACTGGCTCAATGGGACGTTGAGCACCCCTGTGAAAAGGAGGAAGAAGAGGATATGGTCCAGGCCTCAGCGGAGGAGACCAGTAATGGAACCAGGGCAGTGAAGCTTGTGGTTGGAAGTTTGTCAGCATATCGGCAGGCTGGGAAGCCGGATCTTTTATTTATAGTTACCAAAATGCAGTACATTTGGGAGTACTGGAATGAAGCTCAGTGGGAAATCAGCAGGTGGAGAGTATCCAGCATACAGGACAAGTTGTGTCATCTGGGGAATGCGTTCATGCACTGCAGAAGTGAAGCAGCCACATGGAATCTGCTGGGGGAGCCAGAGTTTGAGGAATTCAGGGAGGAAGTGATCGCAACAGTGGCCCAAATGACACAAAGGATACAATATACAGAGACGGAGGGGCAAGTGCAGAGTAAATTGCCTTCCCGGACAGAGCCAGAGGAAGTGGCATTGGATCGGGGGCCCCTGGATACCCCAGCATGGCGAGACCAGTGTTACAGAGTGGATGCGGAAAGGCACCACCTGCAACAGCTTCTCCCATACCCAAGGGAAGAAGTTGCCCAGTGGTCTATACGGAAGGAAGCACACGAAGTGAAGTCAGCAGTGAGCACAATCCAGGCACCCCAGGAGGAACTGCACTACAACTTCCCTTTTGCTGAGATGGAGGATGAGGGCTTAGTGAGAGAGTGTCAAGAACTGTCTGCCCAGTATGTTACACTGGAAAAGAACGACCTTGACCAGGTGGATGCAAGGAAGCACTGTCTGCAACCCGTTCTCTTCTCCCTGGGGGAATGTCACAGTGAAACACTCAGTGACCGGCCTGAGCTGTGCTACAACTGGCCATTTGCAGGCTTGGAGGATATAGAAAGCATCCCAGAGTGCCAGCGAGACATTGAGGAAGAAGTTGCCACTATCACTCGACCACCACTTCAGCAACAGAGCCTCCAAGGGAATCCTTCAGGTGAGCACCAACCAGTCCTGGCTATTGAGCCATTTACAGTGTTGTGTTTGGGGGAGGCTACTGAAAATGAGAAGGAAGTGGGGTCTGTCATTCAAACACCCCAGGAGAAGTTGCATTATGCCTTCCATTTGCAGAGGTGGAAGAGGAGAGCTCTGCGAGGGCAGCAGTAGGTGGTAATGTCCCAACTATAAGCATGGCTAGTGCAGACAGTGTCTCACTTCAGGCTGATCAGCATATTCGGCTGAGGGAGGCCTATTGTGAAGCTATGTTCATGGCTGCCCCAGTTATTTTATCAGAAAAGGATGTCCAGGAAGGGCCCAGTGTATCCCCAGCTATTGTATCTCTCCCAGAAGATTCTGGAGGTCTGTTCCCATTCAGTGAACTTGATGGTAAGGAGTTGCAGTCTGAATGCCAGAATCTTCCCTGTGACTCAGAGAAAATCCAGGTATCAGACATGGTGAAAATAGCATCAGCTCAGGAACTGGAAGGGAACATGTTGCTCTACTCTAGGGCACCTGAATGTGTTTTGGACTGGCATTGTGTGCAAGGTGAAATGACTGACTCTAACCAGGACAATGGTGGTCAGCCAGTACATGTAGCAGTGAATGGAGAAGGTAATGCCACTGTCCCGGTGAACCTACATCCATGTTCCAGTACAACGATGGTCGAGTTGGTGGATACACACAAGGAAGCTGAGCAGATTGTACTCCAGGCCAAAGCATACAAGACTCAGAGTAGGATCCCACAAGTTACCCAGCTAGCCAGGCTGGAGGAAGCATTTACCCAGGATAGCACAGAAGAAACTTCTGGCATGAAGGAATCCCCATTGTGCCCTGACAATTACCATACCCGTGGTTCATGTTTGGGGGAGGGAAGCCACTGTCCTGATGCACCAGAGGTGATGGAAGTGGGGTTCCCAGGGAATACATGGTTGGGGAGGGAGAGTGAGGGCCCCAGAGATCAGATTTTGTTTATGGAGGAAAATTGTGACTATCTGAAATGTGAGGTTACCCAGTTGGGTGTAGGGGAATTATTAGGTCCCCAGGTGTAGTTATTGGACTTATTGAATTACACTGTTGCACATGCTGTTACCCCAACCCGGCGGCTGTCTACAAAGGGGACTTTGATTAATGTATTTAGATGGGACACCGGGGGGAAATACAAGAACTATGGACTGCTGATAACGTTTCCACCGGACCCTGGTAAGACTGTATTGAGTTATGCACTGTGGGCCACACACCCACCAGACCGGGGAAAGAAATTCCCACACAAGCCTCATGACATTACCACAGACTTTGGACCTGGGACGCAGGTGGTCTCCGTACAAACTGTACAATGCTATTCACAAAAACCACCAGACCCACAAGAGAAACCTGCCAGTCATTATTATGATGGGGCACAGACTGTCTGATGTAGGAGAGCATCACTGCGCTCAGCAAGCTTCAGCTACTTAGGACACAGGGCGAGAAAGTAGGGGAAGGTAATGTGACGACATGTGATGACACAGCTGGCGCGTCGTGTCGCTCAGTGGTAAAAGACACGTGGTTACTTTCCTAGCCCTGGTCCTACACATGGACTTCATCAATTGCCAATATGTTATTAGTTATATGTTAGGCAATATTGTATTATATTGTATGATGTTATTGTTACAAGGGTACAGTTATGTTTTCAATGTATATATATGAATGTAATGGTTATTGTGTTATAGTTTGTAAAATAATGTTTTCCCAATATGACTGATCAGATAACCTGTGTGTTTGCTGTTGTGTAGATACAGCCAGTCTCAGATGTCAGGCCATACACCCCCCTCATTCTTCCCCACACAATGGATTCCAAGCCACACAATCAGATTAAGTAAGGTTACTTTAGATAACATCTATTGTGGCCTAGGGGACATGCCTGGGCATGTGAAACTGTTCTGGGGGTGTCGCCTTATTGTAGAAAAGACAAAGGTTTGATAATAGCAAACAGGGGACGTGAGAGAGATCTGGGACAGGAGGTGTGAGGGTGGCAGGAGACTGACTAAGAAGTAATGTTCTGTCAGGAGCTCCAGGAGGGATTGTCGTGTAGAATTGGATCACAGAAGTGTGCTGAGCTGTTTATAACCCATTCTGTTCAATAAACCACTGTTGGTTTTCATCTACCACCGTGACTGAGTGATTTGGAACCCGGTATCCTCACAGGCGCGCTCGGGTTAACCGAGCAAGGCGGGAAGATTCGAATCTGCCTCGGAACCGTGTAAAATGGGTGAAGTTCGGGGGGGTTCGGATTCCGACGAACCGAACCCGCTCATCACTAGTAAGATGGCGAATCATCTTCAAGATTGCCTTACTGAGTTTCAAAGCATTACATGACCAAGGCCCAAGGGACCTGAAGCAGCTTCTGACCCCATACTGCCCCACTCAATTACTGCGATCTGTAGATGAAGGACTTTTAGCAGTACCTAGAATCTCCCGTAATTCATCTGGGGGTCGAGCTTTTAGTCATGCAGCTCCGACTCTATGGAACTCACTTCCCCGCACAGTGCGAGTTGCCCCAACTATAGAATCCTTCAAAAGTAGACTCAAGACTTTCCTGTTTACTCAAGCATTTCCATAATGTCCCTTTAGTATCTTCATGCATCTGTATTTTATGAAAAGTTGTCTGTACTTCATTATTTTCTGTACTATATTATGCTATTTATCTGTTAAGCGCCTTGAGTCCTATTGGAGAAAGAGCGCTATATGAATAAAATTATTATTAATTATTATTATTATTGTATTCTCTCCTTAATATCTGATTCTTCACAGATGTCATAAGGCTCATGTCATTATAGGCCTAATTCATTTTTGTATGCAATGGTCAATTATCGTGCAACAGAGCGATTATCAGCAGACTGCACATGTGCTGTGATTGCAATATGCATGTGCGAAAGTGCTGTTTAATCTCACTCACAATGTGGATTTAATGTAGAAGCGATTGACAGGAAGATACCATTTGGAGGTGTTAATGGAAGGTAGAGCCCCTTTTACACATTACAGCAGGTAGAGCCCCCTTTTACACATTAACATTTTATTTAGGATAATTATTGTGCAGCAAGCAAATTATCCAGTGTCTTATGGCCCCTGGGGAAAGGTGTGACACAGTGACAGAACACGGGGTGTGTTACACGGTGACAGAACACGGTGGGGGTGACACGGTGACAGAACACGGGGTGTGTGACAAGGTGACAGAACACGGTGGGGGTGACACGGTGACAGAACACGGGGGGTGACACGGTGACAGAACACGGGGGGGTGTGACACGGTGACAGAACACGGGGGTGTGTGACACGGTGACAGAACACAGGGGGTGTGACACGGTGACAGAACACGGGGGGTGTGACACAGTGACAGAACACGGGGGTGTGACACAGTGACAGAACACGGTGGGAGTGACACAGTTACGGAACACGGTGGGTGTGACACATTGACAGAACACGGTGGGGGTGACACGGTGACAGAACACAGGGGGTGTGACATAGTGACAGAACACGGGGGGTGTGACACAGTGACAGAACACGGTGGGGGTGACACAGTGGCAGAACACGGTGGGTGTGACACGGTGACAGAACACGGTGGGGGGAACACGGTGACAGAACACCGGGGGTGTGACACAGTGACAGAACATGGTGGGGGTGACACAGTGACAGAACACGGTGGGTGTGACACAGTGACAGAACACGGTGGGGGTGACACGGTGACAGAACACGGTGGGGGGGACACGGTGACAGAACACCGGGGGTGTGACACAGTGACAGAACACGGGGGGGTGACAGTGACAGAACACGTGGGGGTGACAGTGACAGAACACGGGAGGTTATACGTGACAGAACACGGAGGTCACATGGTGACAGAACACGGGAGGGGTTGGTACAGCGAGAGCTAAAGATCTCTCCCCCAAACCTAAAAACAGACTGATGCCACTGCCCGCACACACAAATATACGTACACTATCACACACACACACACACACACCTTTCTTTCTCTCACTCACTTTTCCCATTAACTTTACTGATCTGGCTGGCAGTGGCAGGAAGGATGGATCTATTCTGTACAAGTCTGGCTCTTGTCCCGTGTAGCCCCGCCCCCTGAGGTCCCGTGTAGCCCAGCCCCCTCCTCGGCACGTAGCTCCGCCCCTTTTCGGCTGAACCCAGCCGTTGTCACTGGGGACTCTGGAGGAGGGAGGAGGCTGCTACAACGCAGCAGCAGGGGAGAGAGGCGCCGCCGGCAGCTTGGAGGTACTGCAGCTCAGAGAAATGACAAGCAGCTCAGCCGTTCGGGCCGCTTGTCATTGCTCGCTGGTGGGAGGCAGTGGGCCGGACAGGATCAGTTTGCGGGCCGCATCCGGCCCGCGGGCCGTATTTTGCCCACCCCTACCATAGACCAACCCTTTGCCCTGATGTTCCTTGTTTTTGAGAATAGATAGCGAATGTGTAAGCAAATGAGTTTTGTGATAGCTCCAGTGGGCGTCTCTTTTAATTTCAGGACGGCAGCTTCACTTGCTGACATTAGCAGTTCCGTAACCCAGAAAATCACAATTGCATTTGCGTACAAACATGAATTAGGCCCTATGTGTGTACGGTATGTGGTTATGTGACCGGCAGTCGGGAGACCGCTGGTCACCATACTGAAGCCAGAAACCCGAGCGGGGGAAAGCACGACAGTCGGCATGCTGACTAACAGGGACTTTTCCCATTCCTGGGTGGCGAGCGCAGCAAGGCCGCAAGGGATTTCGTTGTGCTCACCCTCCCTTTCCCTGCTGGAAATCTGGAGACCGGGGTCGGTATGCTGACCACCGGGATCCCAAACGTCGGTCTTGCATTACCAACTAGGGAATTCATTGGCTCCACTTGTTATAGACTCACTAATATATTGCACTAGAAAGCACTTTTTACCTCTACTTTTCAGAAATTGTGCCTAAAAGAACTGTAGGATACTGTTCTAAATCTGCCACCAGAACATCGGGGGCCTCATTTCCTTAATAGGCTGCAGGCCTATACGTTAAGAGGCTATTTGTTTGCACACCCATTGTAATAGTAGTTACCATGTCAGTTTAATAAGGTCAACAAGATAAATAGAATTTATATAAATTGTATTATTTTTTCTTACCAAACAGAACAAGAAAAGAGCTGATCAGGGACAATAACTAAATTTAGTTTCTGACTCACTGGCTTTAAATTTCGTCTTGTTGTCACTATTATCTGTGTCAGTGACAACAAAGGCTTTAGCTATATTTTACTTCACTAATTCTTTGTCTAAACAATGAGAACGCAACTGGAGCTTAGGATAAGCTATATTTGTAATATAAAAAGAAAACAAAATACAATAAACATAAATATGTCTAACAAAGAAATGCAATTAGTTGTACAAGCAGTGTTAGTGAGACAAACACATTTGCATTACAGAAAGAATTTCTTTTAGCACTGGTTATATATTATATATATCTTGGAATCAGAACATTATTTTGAGAGAGAAAAAATAATCTCAGTAGAGTGTGTTATGTAACATAGTATTAAAACTAGAGATGAGCGCCTGAAATTTTTCGGGTTTTGTGTTTTGGTTTTGGGTTCGGTTCCGCGGCCGTGTTTTGGGTTCGACCGCGTTTTGGCAAAACCTCACCGAATTTTTTTTGTCGGATTCGGGTGTGTTTTGGATTCGGGTGTTTTTTTCAAAAAACCCTAAAAAACAGCTTAAATCATAGAATTTGGGGGTCATTTTGATCCCAAAGTATTATTAACCTCAAAAACCATAATTTCCACTCATTTTCAGTCTATTCTGAATACCTCACACCTCACAATATTATTTTTAGTCCTAAAATTTGCACCGAGGTCGCTGGATGACTAAGCTAAGCGACCCTAGTGGCCGACACAAACACCTGGCCCATCTAGGAGTGGCACTGCAGTGTCACTCAGGATGGCCCTTCCAAAAAACACTCCACAAACAGCACATGACGCAAAGAAGAAAAAAAGAGGCGCAATGAGGTAGCTGTGTGAGTAAGATAAGCGACCCTAGTGGCCGACACAAACACCTGGCCCATCTAGGAGTGGCACTGCAGTGTCACGCAGGATGGCCCTTCCAAAAAACACTCCCCAAACAGCACATGACACAAAGAAGAAAAAAAGAGGCGCAATGAGGTAGCTGTGTGAGTAAGCTAAGCGACCCTAGTGGCCGACACAAACACCTGGCCCATCTAGGAGTGGCACTGCAGTGTCACGCAGGATGGCCCTTCCAAAAAACACTCCCCAAACAGCACATGACGCAAAGAAAAAAAGAGGCGCAATGAGGTAGCTGACTGTGTGAGTAAGATAAGCGACCCTAGTGGCCGACACAAACACCGGGCCCATCTAGGAGTGGCACTGCAGTGTCACGCAGGATGGCCCTTCCAAAAAACCCTCCCCAAACAGCACATGACGCAAAGAAAAAAAGAGGCGCAATGAGGTAGCTGACTGTGTGAGTAAGATAAGCGACCCTAGTGGCCGACACAAACACCGGGCCCATCTAGGAGTGGCACTGCAGTGTCACGCAGGATGTCCCTTCCAAAAAACCCTCCCCAAACAGCACATGACGCAAAGAAAAAAAGAGGCGCAATGAGGTAGCTGACTGTGTGAGTAAGATAAGCGACCCTAGTGGCCGACACAAACACCGGGCCCATCTAGGAGTGGCACTGCAGTGTCACGCAGGATGGCCCTTCCAAAAAACCCTCCCCAAACAGCACATGACGCAAAGAAAAAAAGAGGCGCAATGAGGTAGCTGACTGTGTGAGTAAGATAAGCGACCCTAGTGGCCGACACAAACACCGGGCCCATCTAGGAGTGGCACTGCAGTGTCACGCAGGATGTCCCTTCCAAAAAACCCTCCCCAAACAGCACATGACGCAAAGAAAAAAAGAGGCGCAATGAGGTAGCTGACTGTGTGAGTAAGATAAGCGACCCTAGTGGCCGACACAAACACCGGGCCCATCTAGGAGTGGCACTGCAGTGTCACGCAGGATGGCCCTTCCAAAAAACCCTCCCCAAATAGCACATGACGCAAAGAAAAATAAAAGAAAAAAGAGGTGCAAGATGGAATTGTCCTTGGGCCCTCCCACCCAAACTTATGTTGTATAAACAGGACATGCACACTTTAACCAACCCATCATTTCAGTGACAGGGTCTGCCACACGACTGTGACTGATATGACGGGGTGGTTTGGACCCCCCCCAAAAAAGAAGCAATTAATCTCTCCTTGCACAAACTGGCTCTACAGAGGCAAGATGTCCACCTCATCATCATCCTCCGATATATCACCGTGTACATTCCCCTCCTCACAGATTATCAATTCGTCCCCACTGGAATCCACCATCTCAGCTCCCTGTGTACTTTGTGGAGGCAATTGCTGCTGGTCAATGTCTCCGCGGAGGAATTGATTATAATTCATTTTAATGAACATCATCTTCTCCACATTTTCTGGATGTAACCTCGTACGCCGATTGCTGACAAGGTGAGCGGCGGCACTAAACACTCTTTCGGAGTACACACTTGTGGGAGGGCAACTTAGGTAGAATAAAGCCAGTTTGTGCAAGGGCCTCCAAATTGCCTCTTTTTCCTGCCAGTATAAGTACGGACTGTGTGACGTGCCTACTTGGATGCGGTCACTCATATAATCCTCCACCATTCTTTCAATGTTGAGAGAATCATATGCAGTGACAGTAGACGACATGTCCGTAATCGTTGTCAGGTCCTTCAGTCCGGACCAGATGTCAGCATCAGCAGTCGCTCCAGACTGCCCTGCATCACCGCCAGCGGGTGGGCTCGGAATTCTGAGCCTTTTCCTCGCACCCCCAGTTGCGGGAGAATGTGAAGGAGGAGATGTTGACAGGTCGCGTTCCGCTTGACTTGACAATTTTCTCACCAGCAGGTCTTTCAACCCCAGCAGACTTGTGTCTGCCGGAAAGAGAGATCCAAGGTAGGCTTTAAATCTAGGATCGAGCACGGTGGCCAAAATGTAGTGCTCTGATTTCAACAGATTGACCACCCGTGAATCCTTGTTAAGCGAATTAAGGGCTCCATCCACAAGTCCCACATGCCTAGCGGAATCGCTCCGTGTTAGCTCCTCCTTCAATGTCTCCAGCTTCTTCTGCAAAAGCCTGATGAGGGGAATGACCTGACTCAGGCTGGCAGTGTCTGAACTGACTTCACGTGTGGCAAGTTCAAAGGGCATCAGAACCTTGCACAACGTTGAAATCATTCTCCACTGCGCTTGAGACAGGTGCATTCCACCTCCTATATCGTGCTCAATTGTATAGGCTTGAATGGCCTTTTGCTGCTCCTCCAACCTCTGAAGCATATAGAGGGTTGAATTCCACCTCGTTACCACTTCTTGCTTCAGATGATGGCAGGGCAGGTTCAGTAGTTTTTGGTGGTGCTCCAGTCTTCTGTACGTGGTGCCTGTACGCCGAAAGTGTCCCGCAATTCTTCTGGCCACCGACAGCATCTCTTGCACGCCCCTGTCGTTTTTTAAAAAATTCTGCACCACCAAATTCAAGGTATGTGCAAAACATGGGACGTGCTGGAATTTGCCCATATTTAATGCACACACAATATTGCTGGCGTTGTCCGATGCCACAAATCCACAGGAGAGTCCAATTGGGGTAAGCCATTCCGCGATGATCTTCCTCAGTTGCCGTAAGAGGTTTTCAGCTGTGTGCGTATTCTGGAAAGCGGTGATACAAAGCGTAGCCTGCCTAGGAAAGAGTTGGCGTTTGCGAGATGCTGCTACTGGTGCCGCCGCTGCTGTTCTTGCGGCGGGAGTCCATACATCTACCCAGTGGGCTGTCACAGTCATATAGTCCTGACCCTGCCCTGCTCCACTTGTCCACATGTCCGTGGTTAAGTGGACATTGGGTCCAGCTGCATTTTTTAGGACACTGGTGAGTCTTTTTCTGACGTCCGTGTACATTTTCGGTATCGCCTGCCTAGAGAAGTGGAACCTAGATGGTATTTGGTAACGGGGGCACACTGCCTCAATAAATTGTCTAGTTCCCTGTGAACTAACGGCGGATACCGGACGCACGTCTAACACCAACATAGTTGTCAAGGCCTCAGTTATCCGCTTTGCAGCAGGATGACTGCTGTGATATTTCATCTTCCTCGCAAAGGACTGTTGAACAGTCAATTGCTTACTGGAAGTAGTACAAGTGGGCTTACGACTTCCCCTCTGGGATGACCATCGACTCCCAGCAGCAACAACAGCAGCGCCAGCAGCAGTAGGCGTTACACGCAAGGATGCATCGGAGGAATCCCAGGCAGGAGAGGACTCGTCAGAATTGCCAGTGACATGGCCTGCAGGACTATTGGCATTCCTGGGGAAGGAGGAAATTGACACTGAGGGAGTTGGTGGGGTGGTTTGCGTGAGCTTGGTTACAAGAGGAAGGGATTTACTGGTCAGTGGACTGCTTCCGCTGTCACCCAAAGTTTTTGAACTTGTCACTGACTTATTATGAATGCGCTGCAGGTGACGTATAAGGGAGGATGTTCCGAGGTGGTTAACGTCCTTACCCCTACTTATTACAGCTTGACAAAGGGAACACACGGCTTGACACCTGTTGTCCGCATTTCTGTTGAAATAGTTCCACACCGAAGAGCTGATTTTTTTGGTATTTTCACCAGGCATGTCAACGGCCATATTCCTCCCACGGACAACAGGTGTCTCCCCGGGTGCCTGACTTAAACAAACCACCTCACCATCAGAATCCTCCTGGTCAATTTCCTCCCCAGCGCCAGCAACACCCATATCCTCCTCATCCTGGTGTACTTCAACACTGACATCTTCAATCTGACTATCAGGAACTGGACTGCGGGTGCTCCTTCCAGCACTTGCAGGGGGCGTGCAAATGGTGGAAGGCGCATGCTCTTCACGTCCAGTGTTGGGAAGGTCAGGCATCGCAACCGACACAATTGGACTCTCCTTGTGGATTTGGGATTTCGAAGAATGCACAGTTCTTTGCGGTGCTACTGCTTTTGCCAGCTTGAGTCTTTTCATTTTTCTAGCGAGAGGCTGAGTGCCTCCATCCTCATGTGAAGCTGAACCACTAGCCATGAACATAGGCCAGGGCCTCAGCCGTTCCTTGCCACTCTGTGTGGTAAATGGCATATTGGCAAGTTTACGCTTCTCCTCCGACAATTTTATTTTAGGTTTTGGAGTCCTTTTTTTACTGATATTTGGTGTTTTGGATTTGACATGCTCTGTACTATGACATTGGGCATCGGCCTTGGCAGACGACGTTGCTGGCATTTCATCGTCTCGGCCATGACTAGTGGCAGCAGCTTCAGCACGAGGTGGAAGTGGATCTTGATCTTTCCCTAATTTTGGAACCTCAACATTTTTGTTCTCCATATTTTAATAGGCACAACTAAAAGGCACCTCAGGTAAACAATGGAGATGGATGGATACTAGTATACAATTATGAATGGACTGCCGAGTGCCGACACAGAGGTAGCTACAGCCGTGGACTACCGTACTGTACTGTGTCTGCTGCTAATATAGACTGGATGATAATGAGATGTAGTATGTATGTATAAAGAAGAAAGAAAAAAAAACCACGGGTAGGTGGTATACAATTATGGACGGACTGCCGAGTGCCGACACAGAGGTAGCTACAGCCATGGACTACCGTACTGTACTGTGTCTGCTGCTAATATAGACTGGTTGATAATGAGATGTAGTATGTATGTATAAAGAAGAAAGAAAAAAAAACCACGGGTAGGTGGTATACAATTATGGATGGACTGCCGAGTGCCGACACAGAGGTAGCTACAGCCGTGGACTACCGTACTGTACTGTGTCTGCTGCTAATATAGACTGGTTGATAATGAGATGTAGTATGTATGTATAAAGAAGTAAGAAAAAAAAAACACGGGTAGGTGGTATACAATTATGGACGGACTGCCGAGTGCCGACACAGAGGTAGCTACAGCCGTGGACTACCGTACTGTACTGTGTCTGCTGCTAATATAGACTGGTTGATAATGAGATGTAGTATGTATGTATAAAGAAGTAAGAAAAAAAAAACACGGGTAGGTGGTATACAATTATGGACGGACTGCCGAGTGCCGACACAGAGGTAGCTACAGCCGTGGACTACCGTACTGTACTGTGTCTGCTGCTAATATAGACTGGATGATAATGAGATGTAGTATGTATAAAGAAGAAAGAAGAAAAAAACCACGGGTAGGTGGTATACAATTATGGATGGACTGCCGAGTGCCGACACAGAGGTAGCTACAGCCGTGGACTACCGTACTGTACTGTGTCTGCTGCTAATATAGACTGGATGATAATGAGATGTAGTATGTATAAAGAAGAAAGAAAAAAAAAAACACGGGTAGGTGGTATACAATTATGGATGGACTGCCGAGTGCCGACACAGAGGTAGCTACAGCCGTGGACTACCGTACTGTACTGTGTCTGCTGCTAATATAGACTGGATGATAATGAGATGTAGTATGTATAAAGAAGAAAGAAAAAAAAAACCACGGGTAGGTGGTATACAATTATGGATGGACTGCCGAGTGCCGACACAGAGGTAGCTACAGCCATGGACTACCGTACTGTACTGTGTCTGCTGCTAATATAGACTGGATGATAATGAGATGTAGTATGTATGTATAAAGAAGAAAGAAAAAAAAACACGGGTAGGTGGTATACAATTATGGACGGACTGCCGAGTGCCGACACAGAGGTAGCTACAGCCGTGGACTACCGTACTGTACTGTGTCTGCTGCTAATATAGACTGGTTGATAATGAGATGTAGTATGTATGTATAAAGAAGAAAGAAAAAAAAACCACGGGTAGGTGGTATACAATTATGGATGGACTGCCGAGTGCCGACACAGAGGTAGCTACAGCCGTGGACTACCGTACTGTACTGTGTCTGCTGCTAATATAGACTGGATGATAATGAGATGTAGTATGTATAAAGAAGAAAGAAAAAAAAAACACGGGTAGGTGGTATACAATTATGGATGGACTGCCGAGTGCCGACACAGAGGTAGCTACAGCCGTGGACTACCGTACTGTACTGTGTCTGCTGCTAATATAGACTGGTTGATAATGAGATGTAGTATGTATGTATAAAGAAGAAAGAAAAAAAAACCACGGGTAGGTGGTATACAATTATGGACGGACTGCCGAGTGCCGACACAGAGGTAGCTACAGCCGTGGACTACCGTACTGTACTGTGTCTGCTGCTAATATAGACTGGATGATAATGAGATGTAGTATGTATAAAGAAGAAAGAAAAAAAAAACCACGGGTAGGTGGTATACAATTATGGATGGACTGCCGAGTGCCGACACAGAGGTAGCTACAGCCGTGGACTACCGTACTGTACTGTGTCTGCTGCTAATATAGACTGGATGATAATGAGATGTAGTATGTATAAAGAAGAAAGAAAAAAAAAACCACGGGTAGGTGGTATACAATTATGGATGGACTGCCGAGTGCCGACACAGAGGTAGCTACAGCCGTGAACTACCGTACTGTGTCTGCTGCGACTGGATGATAAATAATGATATAAAAAATATATATATATCACTACTGCAGCCGGACAGGTATATATTATATAATGACGGACCTGCTGGACACTGTCTGTCAGCAGAATGAGTTTTTTATAGAATAAAAAAAAAACACCACACAAGTCACACGACGAGTGTTTAACTTTTTCAGGCAATCACAATATAGTATACTATACTGGTGGTCAGTGTGGTCAGGTCACTGGTCAGTCACACTGGCAGTGGCACTCCTGCCTGCAGCAAAAGTGTGCACTGTTTAATTTTAATAATATGTATGTACTCCTGGCTCCTGCTATAACCTATAACTGCTCCCCAGTCTCCCCCACAATTAAGCTGTGTGAGCACAGTCAGATATTATACATAGATGATGCAGCACACTGGGCTGAGCACAGATATGGTATGTGACTGAGTCACTGTGTATCGTTTTTTTCAGGCAGAGAACGGATTATATTAAATAAAACTGCACTGGTGGTCACTGGTCAGTGGTCAGTCACTAGTAAACTCTGCACTCTCTAGTACTCCTAAGCTCCAGTAAATC
Organism: Pseudophryne corroboree; assembly: GCF_028390025.1. NCBI lineage: Eukaryota > Metazoa > Chordata > Amphibia > Anura > Myobatrachidae > Pseudophryne > Pseudophryne corroboree. Next base: position 447,771,237 of record NC_086447.1, read on the forward strand.
AAGTGTCTCTGTCTCAATCTCACTCTCTCTCTTCTAATCTAAATGGAGAGGACGCCAGCCACGTCCTCTCCCTATCAATCTCAATGCACGTGTGAAAATGGCGGCGACGCGCGGCTCCTTATATAGAATCCGAGTCTCGCGATAGAATCCGAGCCTCGCGAGAATCCGACAGCGTCATGATGACGTTCGGGCGCGCTCGGGTTAACCGAGCAAGGCGGGAAGATCCGAGTCGCTCGGACCCGTGTAAAAAAACATGAAGTTCGGGCGGGTTCGGATTCCGAGGAACCGAACCCGCTCATCTCTAATTAAAACCATTATAAAATACTGGAAATGTTGCAGAACTGGGTAAACTTTATTGTCTATGCTTACTGTCCTTAGCTTACATTGCAACGTTTCTCTGCTTATACCTGTAGAGGTTTCTCAACATACTCTGCCATCTTTTTGTGAAAGATTATCTCTTATTTATTATGTAGCTCTGTTTCTTTGGGGCATATTCATCATCCTTAAAATGTCACAATTTTCTACACTCCCCATGGGATGTAGAAATTGTGACATTCATCAAACTCTGAAAATGCTTTATTTGTGGAGTTTGAATGAGAATCTGTTTGCCATCCTGATTGCGAACAGCCCTTGAATCTCTACACAAGCTGCCATTTACATAGCAGCTTGTGTAGTAGATGGGGGTAGGAGGAGGAGGGCCGTGGATGCAGAGCGACTTTTGCAGCTGTAGAGACACGTGCTGGCAATAGGGTGCCGGCGGAGTGGGGGCCAGGGGACTCAGCTGCCGCGCTCCCTAGCAGCTGGACAACCCCGGCAATTACATGTCGCACAGGGGGAGGTGGGGTTCTGGGTGCTTCTGCTGAAACCCTTCCAGCAGCAGCCGGGCAGCCCCAGCAATTACATGCTGCACGAAGTGGGAGGGGGGTAGATGATGCACTTACCTTTCAGTCCTGGCTCCAGCAGGCTATGAGGAGCTCTCCCAGGGTGCCTGCTCTCCTCACTCTCCTGCACTCCCTGGGACACATCACAAATATTTAGGGCCAAATTTAATAGAGTGAGAGTTTCAGAAAGTGAGAGATTTGGTAAGGTTTTTCATTATTTATTAAAGTGGCAATCATTTACACTGCAAAACCAGGTTGATCTTGCAGTCTAAATGATTGCCACTTTAAAAAAAACTGCAAAACCTTACCAAATCTTTCACTTTCTGAAACTTTCACTCTATTACATTTAGCCCTTAGTCTATATCATATATATATATGTATACATATACATATATTTTATATATATATATATATATATATATATATATATAATCTTCCTTGTTCAGCATGAAAAACACAGGGGAGACAAGTGTGCTGCAAAGTATATCATACCTCTTGTGCTGCCCATGTCAGGCCACTTCTACAAAATTGTACAGGGCCACTATTAGTTCTCAATTTGCCCCAAGTTTCAGACACAATTGCAGCACTGCAGCAAAAGATGTAAGGAACGCCACAATTGCTTATAATCAGGCCCTATGTGGAGGGATCCCACCCCCTCAACAGACCCCACCTCCTCATCAGACTGCAACCCCATTATTGCTGCTTCCATAAATTTCCCATGCTGGGTTTCCATCCCATCTGCCCCTGGTTTAAGCCAAACAGGGGTTAATTCTCAGTTGCATGGATCTCTTTACAGGTGCACATGCACAATAGGACTTCCAGTGTCACACAGCGAACTGGCAAAGCCCGTATCTGTACCATGCAGTACATCACTTGGCTAAAGTATCAACGCATATTCCAAATAAAAAATAATATAAGTATTGTCTATTGTAAATTGCACAGCTGGGACAAGGGTGTCACCATCTTGCCTAGGATCAGCTTACCGCAGCGCAAAAAAGTTCCAGTGATTTCTGGGTGCATGACTGTAGACAACGTGGCTGGGCACAAGTGTTGGGAAGGGGGTATGACCACGCCTCTTCACATAATATTATTTTAAATTATGGCGCCATGCACTCTATAAGAGGGCACCCTTGCGCACCCCAGCAGTCAGGACCAGGAGCAATATCCCCTTGGGTATCCCATCAGGTTTGGCCCCTTGGTCCCACTGCCCGGGTGCTTTATATAGACTGCTTCCTGCTCATTAGTCTCATTGCCAGTACAACTTCTGCAGTTCCCCTGCCTACTTTTGTTATCAAGTCCATAACAGCTGTCCATTGTGTATATATTCCCAATTATTCATGCATACAGCATCAATAAATACAGCTATGCAAGCGATAAGTGGTGGGATGTATCGCATGCACTCATAGTCACTACTCCATTATACTTATCAATACAGAAACTAATTTTTGTAAGTAAAATTTCAATCTACGAGACGAAGCTGTGTTAACAGTGAAACATGCATGTCCACTGTAATCGGTCTCAATAATGCTAGAAAGCTTTGATACTTTATTGTGAAATGCTTATACCATTGACAAGTGTAATGCCAGCCGATTACCATGTTTACACAATAGAACACCGAATGATGAATAATGTAATTACATAAATAGACAAAGGATATATGTCTGTCACAGTGGCATGCAGTGAGGTCAGTGGCTGGTGAGGCACTGCAGCCATAATGTCTGCCAAATCCTGCCGATGACCTCTACCGAGCCAATGCCCGCTACTGCCCCTGAGCCGATGCCGGATGCCACCGCCAATGGCTTACAAACTCTCCCACCATCAACTGACCCATCCCTCTGCCACTAATTTGCATCTCAGTCCGATGCTGCCACTGCCGCCAATGCCCGCTGCCTGCATGCTCATCATACTTGTGATATAGTGTACATTTTTCTAGAAAAAAAAATAATTAGTGTTTGGGACTGGGAAGGGAGTGGGAGGAGGACATGAATGCAATTTTGTTGTCCAGGGCTCCCATTAACTTAATAGCACCGTGGAAGCGGCGCTATTATGTTAATGGAAGTTCTGGACATCTAAATAGCCAGCAGTGGGTGACAGGGAGAGGGTGACAGCAGTGGGTGACAGGGAGTGGGTGATGCCAAGGAGAGGGTGACAGGAAGAGCGTGACACCATGAAGAGCGTGACGCCAGGGAGAGGGTCACCAGGGAGAGAGTGACAGCAGTGGGTGATGCCAGGAAGAAGGTGACTGGTAGGGTGATGCCAGGGAGAGGGTGACAGCAGTGGGTGATGCCAGGGAGAGGGAGACGGGGAGGGTGATGCCAGGGAGGGGGTGACAGCAGGGAGAGGGTGATGGGGAGGGTGATGCCAGGGGGAGGGTGACAGCTGTGGGTGATGCCAGGGAGAGGGTGACAGCAGTAAGTGATGCCAGGGAGAGGGTGGCAGCAGTGGGTGATGCCAGGGTCAGGGTGACACCAGGGAGAGGGTGACAGCAGTGGGTGACGCCGGGGAAAGGGTGGCGGCAGTGGGTGACAGGGAGAGGGTGATGCCAGGGAAAGGGTAACAGCAGTAGCAGTGGGTGAGAGGTTAAAAGAGAGAAGTAAAGGGTGATTGGAACAGACAGTAAATGACAATTATATTGGTATTTACTTACATCGACCTGGGCCTAGAACTGCCGGGATCGCCGGTGACAAGAGCAGCCCAACAGGAATCCAGGGTTGGGAGAGAGAGAGTGAGAGAAGAGGGGAGAAGTGGGGGATCGTGGCCCCCTTTAAAAAAAATGCGTGGGGTCCCCCCTCCTAAGTATAACTAGCCTCGGGCTCTTTGAGCCGGTCCTGGTTGTTTAAATACTGGGGAAAAAATTGGACAGGGGTTCCCCATATTTAGACAACCAGCACCGGGCTCTTAGTCCGGTCCTGGTTTCAAAAATAATGGGGGACAAAAGATGTAGGGGTCCCCCGTATTTTTAAAACCAGCACCGGGCTCCACTAGCCAGGGAGATAATGCCACAGCCGGGGGACACTTTTATATTGGTCCCTGCGGCCGTGGCATTACCCCCCAACTAGTCACCCCTGGCCGGGGTTCCCTGGAGGAGTGGGGACCCCTTAAATAAAGGGGTCCCTCCCTCCAGGCACCCAAGGGCCAGGGGTTAAGCCCGAGGCTGTCCCCAGCACCCCTGGGCGGTGGGTGCTGGGCTGATAGCCTTAAGTGTGTAAAAAAAATATTGTTTTTTGTTGTGAAACTAGAAGGCCGAGCAAGCCTCCCCCGCTTGCTGGTACTTGGAGAACCACAAGTACCAGCTTGCTGAGAAATAATGGGCCCGCTGGTACCTGTAGTTCTACAACAACAAAAATACCCAAATAAAAACACAACACACATACCTTGATAGTAAAAATTTATTAAAATACACTTACACACTCAGACATACTTACCTACATCCCACGCCGATCACGTCCACTTGTCCAGTAGAATCCAATAGGGGTAGCTGTAGAAATGAGAGAGAGATTACTTACCTACATCCCACGCCAATCACGTCCACTTGTCCAGTAGAATCCAATAGGGGTACCTGTAAAAAATTAAAATTGTACTTACAAACAATCCAGCGAATCTCGGGCCTCTTCATTGCTGAAGTCATACACTGGGAATGTTGGGGGAGGGGGGGGAGTTGGGGAGAGAGAGAGAATGAATCCTCTCCCGCAGTGTTACCTGCCTTTCTCTGCGCTCCCTGTAGTTTTCTCCGTTCACCCACACTGGAAATCACTCAATCGTTCTGGCTCTTCACCGCTGCTGCCACTCTGAACTCTGCGTTGGGCTGGCTCAGCTGCGCTCCCCATGTCGTTTGCGCACGCGCATATGACACAGCATCCCTACAGGCTGCAGTTAGGTGTGGTACTGTGTCATATGCGCAAAAGACATGGGGAGCACGGCACTTGTACAGGTGCCGCTTCCAGTGGTTTTTGCAATGGACTTTTACAGCCGTCTGCTTGGTCCCGCCCCCTGCTTCCGGACGTTTACAATGGTGAGCGAGGGGCACCGCTCTCGGTGCCGCAGACATTCATTTACACAACTATTTACACTGTACAATGATTCCCATGATATAAAGAAGATACTTATGACACAGAATATGTGTCATAAGCATCTTCTTTGTTATTACAGGTTGAGTATCCCATATCCAAATATTCCGAAATACGGACTTTTTTGAGTGAGAGTGAGATAGTGAAACCTTTGTTTTTTGATGGCTCAATGTACGCAAACTTTGTTTAATACACAAAGTTATTAAAAATATTGTATTAAATGACCTTCAGGTTGTGTGTATAAGGTGTATATGAAACATAAATGAATTGTGTAAATGTAGACACACTTTGTTTAATGCACAAAGTTATAAAAAATATTGGCTAAAATTACCTTCAGGCTGTGTGTATAATGTGTATATGTAACATAAATGCATTCTGTGCTTAGATTTAGGTCCCATCACCATGAAATCTCATTATGGTATGCAATTATTCCAAAATACGGAAAAATCCCATATCCAAAATACCTCTGGTCCCAAGCATTTTGGATAAGGGAGACTCAACGTGTATTTTAATCATTAATGACAGGGGAGGCACTGCCTGCCCTGCTTCCCCTGACTGTACGTCCCTTGTCTGTCATGTGCAGCTGATACCATTAAAGAGATACCAGCACTGGTTATGCAGTAACTTCTAGAAGAACCTCTAAGTAAGGTTGAAAGAGTGATTCAAATATATATTGATAAAGCTAAATATTTATCGTATATAAAACACTTTAAGAGGTCTAAGAACACTGTACGCTATCTACGTAAGAAGTATCGTAAGGGTACTGTCAGACTTGGTTTTGTCTGTGTCCCCGGAGGGGGCGCTAGTGGGTCAGTGGAGGTGGATGGGAGAAAACGAGGAGGCTGGATTATGTTTCTGCGCATGAGCGCAATGATATTTATTAAACAGATGGTTCACAAAACGGCAGCAGAAAATAACAGTAGGAAATGCAAATGTCAATTGTACAGCGTGGCAGCTGAAAGTCTATGGAAACAGAATGAATGGTGACTGATGAAATGATAACCGGTAGTGATGATAACAGATGAGTGATAACTTGGCAGAGAATATTCTGGTATGGGAACCAGAGCAGATTAAAACATGGAACCAGCAGAGATGGTGTTGTATGGCAAACCTGGTAGCAGAGGCAGGAGTCTGACTCACAGTGCAGGTGATGAGGCACTGGCAGCAAGCAAGCTGTATCACAGGTGGAGAGATGGAACACACCTGGTGTCAGTCTCTACTGCTAGGCTGAAGCACACAGAGATGGTGGTGAGTGTGAAGCCTGTAGATGGAAGCAGGTATTGCTGGGGCTTGTAGTTCCACGGAGCTGTGAGAAGTAACCAGGAGTACAGAGTCTCAGGTAGAAAGCCAGGAACACGGAACAGCAGGTAGGTATCCAGGTACACGGAGGAAACAGGAACCAGATCCTTACACATGAGTCGCAGGAGTGACACAAAGTTCAGGATGCCTGCAGACTGATCCTGCAGCTTCATATATACCCCTTGTTAAACAGTCATTGGTGGAGTGAGGAAAAGTGGGTGCGGCCAAGCACCGGATTGGCCGCCGTATGCTGACTGCTGGAGGCTGTCATGGCGGCGCCCATGCCGCGGCCTAGCGGGAACGCGGCGTGCTACACGCCCGCTATCACAGGAGCGCTCCCAGGCCCAGGATGGCGTCTGATGGCAGAGACGCGGATGACAGATGAACGCAGGGACCCAGGACGGAGTCCGCAGCGGCGGACAGATGTCAGCTTGGTGAGTCGATTCCTGACAGTACCCCCCCCTTTAAGGGTGGGCACCGAACACCCACGTGGCTTGGAAGGATGAGTGTTATGGAAGACACGGACCAACCTTGGAGCATGGACATCCAACGAATTTACCCAACTTCTCTCCTCTGGGCCATAACCGGACCAATCGACAAGGTATTGAAGACGTCCATACCGGCAACGGGAATCCAGAATCTTGCCAATCTCGAACTCCACGCCCCGCTGAGTTCGAACTTTGGGGCCAACTGGAAGAGCTCTTTGGAAATGATTCAGGACTAAAGGTCTGAGGAGAGAAACATGAAAAGCATTAGGTATTCGCAGAGAAGGTGGTAACTTCAGCTTGTAGGCCACAGGGTTGATGACTCTTTCGACAGGGAAGGGGCCAATGAAACGTGGTGCAAATTTCATAGACGGGACCCTAAGACGGAGGTTCCGGGTAGACAGCCAAACCTTGTCCCCAGGTTTCAGGCTAGGAACTGCGCGTCTTTTGCGATCAGCAAAGTATTTATACCGGCTGGAGGCCTTTTTGAGAGAAATGTGAATCTTCCTCCAGATTGAAGAAAACTGACTCAGGGCAGTAGTGGCGGCAGGAACATCCATGTGAGGGAGTTCTTGGAAGTCTGGAACACGAGGATGTTGCCCATATACTGCAAAGAATGGAGTTGTCTCAGTAGCAGTGTGGTAGCGGAAGTTGTGGGCAAACTCGGCCCATGGGAGCAGATCAAACCAGTCATCCTGAGAAGATGAAACATACAATCTTAAAAATGTCTCTAGTTCTTGATTTACCCTCTCTGTCTGCCCATTCGTCTGAGGGTGGTAAGATGACGAGAACTTCAGTTTAACCTGCATGGCAGAACAGAGAGCCCTCCAAAACCTCGCTACAAACTGTACACCTCGGTCGGATATTATTTCTGAGGGTAGACCATGTAAGCGGAAAATCTCCCGTAGGAAGATTTGGGCGAGTTTTGGGGCAGAAGGGAGACCCTGGAGAGGAACAAAATGGGCCATCTTGGTAAATCTGTCCACTACAACCCAGATGGTATTGTATCCTTGAGAAGGAGGAAGGTCGGAGATAAAGTCCATGGACAGGTGTGACCAAGGGCGACTAGGAATAGACAATGGTTGTAACTGACCTGCTGGAGACTGACGAGGAGTCTTGTGCTGCACACACTTAGGACAGGATGCTACGAAATCCTTGATGTCAGCTTTCATCTTTGGCCACCAGTATGTCTCAGAGAGGAACTTGAAGGTTTTCAGGACACCGGGATGACCAGTGAACTTGGATTGATGGGCCCAAGACAGCAACTTGGGACGGAGTTCTGGGGAAACAAAAATCTTACCAGGAGGAGGAGCTGGGGAGACTTGAGATGCAGCAAATACCACTGGACTCAGGATGGAATGTGGAACTGAGTCAGGCGTTTCCTCTTCGGATTCCATAGATCGGGATAAGGCGTCAGCTTTAACATTCTGCGAACCTGGGCGGAAATGAAGCTTAAAGTTAAAACGTGAGAAAAACATAGCCCACCTGGACTGGCGAGGATTAAGGCACTGGGCTGCCTTTAAATATAGCAGATTTTTATGATCCGTGTAGATGTTGAACGGATGTTTGGCCCCTTCCAGGAGATACCTCCATTCCTCGAGGGCCAGCTTAATCGCCAGTAGTTCTTGATCTCCAACGGAGTAGTTAGCTTCTGCAGGGAGGAATTTACGAGAATAAAATCCACAGGGGTGGATTTTCCCATCGGTTCCCTTCTGGGAGAGAACAGCTCCAACTCCAACTGTAGAGGCATCCACCTCTAACTCGAACGGTCTGTTTACATCTGGCTGGGACAGAACTGGAGCAGACATAAAGGCCAGCTTGATCTTCTGGAAGGCCGCTAAAGCCTCTTCTGACCAGTTGGAATGGTCTGCCCCTTTCCGAGTTAAGTTGGTAATAGGAGCGATGAGAGTGGAGAATCCCCGAATAAATTTCCTATAGTAGTTGGCAAATCCCAGGAACCGCTGAATAGACTTGAGAGAATTTGGAATGGACCAATTGGCAATGGCTTCCAACTTTGTCGGGTCCATCTGGAGATCCGATCCGGAAATTATATAACCCAGGAAGGGTATAGAGGAAACTTCAAAGGTACACTTGGATAGTTTACCGTAGAGCCGGTTCTCACGAAGACGTCGGAGGACTTCACGGACTTGTAGACGATGAGAGGGAAGATCTTGGGAGAAGATGAGGATATCATCCAGATAAACAACGAGGTATTTATACAGAACGTCACGGAAGATTTCGTTCACAAAGTGTTGGAACACTGCTGGGGCATTACTCAACCCAAATGGCATTACCAGGTACTCGTAATGACCATCTCGAGTGTTAAAAGCTGTCTTCCATTCGTCACCACTCCGGATTCTGATGAGGTTGTAGGCACCGCGGAGATCTAGCTTGGTGAAGATGCGGGCTCCTTTAACTCTGTCAAATAATTCGGTAATGAGTGGTAATGGATAACTATTTTTAATGGTAATGTCATTGAGACCCCGGTAGTCAATGCATGGACGCAGTCCTCCATCCTTCTTTTTAACAAAGAAGAAGCCTGCACCAGCGGGTGATGATGAAGGACGGATGAATCCCTTCTGTAAATTCTCCCGGATGTAGTCGCTCATCGCTTCAGTTTCGGGAACAGATAACGGGTAGGTACGCCCCCTAGGTGGCTTCTTGCCAGGAAGGAGATCGATGGGACAATCCCATTCTCTATGGGGCGGCAGGACATCCGCGGCCTTTTCACTGAAGACATCAGAGAAATCTTGATAAGCCGCAGGAAGACTTGACTGGGTTTTTACTTCAGTAGACTTGATTGGACAAACTTGGGCTAAACAGGACTGATGGCAATGTGAACCCCATGAAGTAAGTTGTAACGTTGACCAGTCAAACTGTGGATTGTGTAGCTGGAGCCAGGGCATGCCCAAAACGATCTCCTGGGTGGCTTGAGGAATGACTAAGAACTTTATTAATTCTGAGTGTAGGAACCCAACTCCCAAAACCACTGGTGCAGTTTGGTGAGAAATATTCCCCTTGGAGATTCGGCTACCATCCACGGCGGTAATGTAGACTGGGTAAGAAAGTTCACATACAGGCAAGCAAAATTTATTTACCGCAGCTTGGGTGATGAAATTTCCTGCGGCTCCACAGTCCACTAATGCTGATGCAGACTGAAGCCCAACTGAAGTCTCTAAAGTCACAGGAAGGATAAGGTCTTGATTAGAAGGAGCTTGTCTAGAAGATCCCAACTTGACTCCTCCTTTACAAGTCAGGATCTGGCGTTTCCCGAACGCACTGTGCAGGAATTAATCTGGTGACCTGCAGCCGCACAATAAAGACAAAGTCTCTCACGAAGTCTTCTTGACCGCTCCTCAGGAGTTAGGCGGGACCTATTTATTTGCATAGGCTCATCAGAAGGTGGAGACTGGAACTGTACGGAAGGTATCATCCTTGATCTGCGTGGCTCACTCCGAGCACGTTCATTGTTGCGTTCGCGGATGCGAGAGTCCAACTTGATGCACAGGGAAATTAAATCAGACAATTGTACAGGAAGATCGCGGGTTGCCAGTTCGTCCTTGATCCGATCAGAGAGTCCATGCCAGAAAGCTGCTACCAGGGCTTGATTGTTCCACTGAATCTCTGCGGCCAACGTCTGGAACTGGATGACATATTGTCCCATACTACGGGTACCTTGACGAAGTTGGATTAGGTCGGCAGAAGCTGATGTTGCACGACCAGGCTCGTCAAAGATCCGTCTGAAGGTTGACACGAATTCTGCATAGTTGTTAATCAGAGGGTCGGCACGTTCCCACAGAGGAGACACCCAACTCAAAGCAGATCCAGAAAGTAGAGAGATGATGTAGGCAACCTTGGATCTTGACGTGGGGAAATTATGTGACAACAATTCAAACTGGATTTCACATTGGTTGAGAAACCCGCGACATAACTTTGGGCTGCCATCATACTTGCTTGGCACGGGCAGGTGCAGGCGTGACACTGGAGCTGATGCAGCCGGCATAGAGGAACTCACAGTACTGGCAGGTGCTGGAGTAACAGGAACTGTAGAAGTGTGTACACTAGGCAGGGATTGCTGTAGTGTATCTATCCGGGAGGACATCCCTTGCAGGAACTGGAACATCTGCTGCTGCGCAGCCTCTTGACCATCCAGACGGGAGACCAGATTTTGCAAGGCCTCTGACCCCACACTCCGTCCACCATCCGAGTCCATCGATCCTGAACTTACTGTCAGACTTGGTTTTGTCTGTGTCCCCGGAGGGGGCGCTAGTGGGTCAGTGGAGGTGGATGGGAGAAAACGAGGAGGCTGGATTATGTTTCTGCGCATGAGCGCAATGATATTTATTAAACAGATGGTTCACAAAACGGCAGCAGAAAATAACAGTAGGAAATGCAAATGTCAATTGTACAGCGTGGCAGCTGAAAGTCTATGGAAACAGAATGAATGGTGACTGATGAAATGATAACCGGTAGTGATGATAACAGATGAGTGATAACTTGGCAGAGAATATTCTGGTATGGGAACCAGAGCAGATTAAAACATGGAACCAGCAGAGATGGTGTTGTATGGCAAACCTGGTAGCAGAGGCAGGAGTCTGACTCACAGTGCAGGTGATGAGGCACTGGCAGCAAGCAAGCTGTATCACAGGTGGAGAGATGGAACACACCTGGAGTCAGTCTCTACTGCTAGGCTGAAGCACACAGAGATGGTGGTGAGTGTGAAGCCTGTAGATGGAAGCAGGTATTGCTGGGGCTTGTAGTTCCACGGAGCTGTGAGAAGTAACCAGGAGTACAGAGTCTCAGGTAGAAAGCCAGGAACACGGAACAGCAGGTAGGTATCCAGGTACACGGAGGAAACAGGAACCAGATCCTTACACATGAGTCGCAGGAGTGACACAAAGTTCAGGATGCCTGCAGACTGATCCTGCAGCTTCATATATACCCCTTGTTAAACAGTCATTGGTGGAGTGAGGAAAAGTGGGTGCGGCCAAGCACCGGATTGGCCGCCGTATGCTGACTGCTGGAGGCTGTCATGGCGGCGCCCATGCCGCGGCCTAGCGGGAACGCGGCGTGCTACACGCCCGCTATCACAGGAGCGCTCCCAGGCCCAGGATGGCATCTGATGGCAGAGACGCGGATGACAGATGAACGCAGGGACCCAGGACGGAGTCCGCAGCGGCGGACAGATGTCAGCTTGGTGAGTCGATTCCTGACAGGTACGCAAGTTGCGTAACGATCGCTCAACCGTAGTCGAGACGCTCAAGCGTCACGTTCGCTTACGGCCCAGAGATCACAGGCAGGCACGCTATTGCAGACGCTTATAACGTTAAACCTTTATATCTATACCTTTAACAACGAAATATACAGTAAACCTTAGTGTGGTGATAGAGTGTAAATGCAACCTGGTGTAACCTGATTAACTACAATGCTGCTTGGGCGTCACCGACGCTCAGGGAATACTTAACACTATAAGAAATACACAGATACCTGGGCTTAGGGTCCAAAACCTATTGTATGTATTATGACTATTATACTTGCAAAAGAATCACATTACAAAGCATACACTACAATATAACATAGACTAACTAACCAAATAACTACACAGGAAATACCATACAATACAATACAATACAATCAAGGGAAAATAAGGGAAAAAGAGAGGAGAGAGAGATGGCTTACAATAACATCAAGACAATATGATTGCGGAGAAAGCTTACACACAAGGGGAAACGATCGCAAGCGCCTCTGGACATCCAGCTCCCGATTATCAGCAATGAGAACCGTTTGAAGAGAAGTGAGTGCTGGATGCCACAGGCTTGTCTTATTTATGCTCCACACACAATACAATTCAATGGTCCCTACAATCTCATTGTTCATTGGACACAGGAATTCGGCTTCGCATTATAACAAAAGGTCATAGGTTGATTCATACAGGTGGGCTGTGACTGTTTCCAACTGTTCAGGTGGGTGGGATACTGGGTTTCCCGCCGCATGACTAAGTAAGAACAAATAATAGTAAATGGACATAAACTTCTTATGTCCATAACTATTCGCACGAGCGACTAATCCGCTCCAAACCAACACCGGAATATTGCTATTTAAATACTCTTCCGATGGGTACCAAACACTACTGTATGACCCCTGTTAGACCCTTCGTACAATACAAAGAGGGATCTCTCTGTTCAGGAACATGCTATGTTAACTAAACTTTCCGAATCTATCAAAGGGACCATGATCTACAAAATACATTATTACTGAAAATATGTAACGATTGAGTCGCACGCTACGATCACATAAACTCTACCGTAAATACGCATACCGTGCGCCTGCGGGTGCCCGCGACTGTGAGTATGCGCACGCACGGGAGAGCGTACGCATGCGCAGCACGGACCTGTGTGAGGTGCAAATATGGTAGTGTGCATAGAGATATTTTTCTGACTTTGACAGTCCACCCTTTGGCAGTCAATAATAACTGCCACCTTCTAAAACATTTCAAAAGGAGAAAAATATATGTCAGGGGTTAATTCATTTCCATGGTTGGGTAAGGGAGGAGAGAGGAGTAGGTGGGAAGAGGGTATGACCTAGTGAGATAGCAGAAGCATGTGTGTATGAGTCCATGTTTGGGGGGTCATGTATCATCGTGCCGTACGTGTTGTAAATCAAGCTTCGAGGTATTGCGAAGTATACATGTGAATTCCTTCTTATCCCGTGGTACGGGTCTGTGGATGGGCTGTCAAACTTTACCGAGCTCTTTTCGGCTTTGGTTGTAACAAAATGGGGGAGCACATTTTAGTTGATGATACATGAATGGGGGAGATATGTGACTGCTGATATCTGTGCCTGTATTCCCTATCGACTATGTGTGTCATTACCTGAGGGTTGTAGAGATGAAGATAAAGAACACTTATGGAAAATGCAGTGGTATTCTATGTCAGGTTAATGTACATCTGTCGGTTGAAGTTTTGTTCGGTATCAGTTGAAAGTCGTCTTCTTTGCGCTGTTTTGCCCATTAGGTGCGAGCAAAAAGCTTTGTCAATGCCATTAGATTTACAAAAAAAATGTTGGGCTAGCGTAAGTTTAAGAATTCTAGGGAAACTGGGGATCCATGGCAAAGTTCATCAAATGTCCGTATCTAAAGTGGTCAAAACTTCTTCTTTGGTCAATCCGTTGTCTGTATATCGTCTCGTTAAATTCCTCGTCCAAGTGGGTCTTGTTACCTTGGAGCAAACGGAAAAACAGGTGAAAGAAACGGACCGTAGAAATCGCATTTTCATCACATCATTGTTTCTACATTAGGGTCATAAATCAAGTCCAGGTTAATTACAGTTTCCTCACTCCTTAAACTCATTACCCTTGTACGGTGTTTGCACTTCATTAAAGCCTGACCGCATTTAAATATCAATCCAATCGATATGACAACACCTAAGATACATAGGAGAAACTTCCCAACATCCATTATGACTCCTTGAGCCCAGTCTCCTAAACCAGAAAACCAATTTCGCGGGTTCAACCATGACACCCAACCAGTCAGCTCATTACCTACAGCAGCAAGAGTGAGATTGTGTTTTCGGCGAAATTCCCACTTCACATTGGAGAATATCATCCATCTTTTGGTCTATGACCTCGACCGGATCCTCGGTGCTATTCGTAATATACGTGCAACACTTCACGCCGTACTGTGTTGCCAATGTAACACAATATCCGCCTGTCACTGCTGTGAGGTAATTAAGAACCATTCTATGCTGCACCAGTTCTGTTTTATAAGCTTGAAGTTCCCTTCCAGTATATCTAAACATGTCATCATACATTTCAGTGATATTATCTAACAAATTTGCAAGCGCAGAGATGTATCTATAATTCATCACTCCTCGAGCGGTGCGAGTGAAATCTAACGCCACCAGAACCTGAATCCCGGTGGATTCATGGATCAGATCAGAGGCCGGATGCTCTAACCTTTCTGTCAGTTGCCTTTTAACAATGTGCTCGTAATGAGTGTGAGTATAAGGAGCTTGGGCAACACAGTGTATGTCTTTCATTTTGTCATGTGGCACAGTCATTACTTCAGGCAATACTTTTGCAATATAACACAATCCTTCAGAGTTTGGGGCAAGCCACTTGTACGCCTTTCTCCCGCATATGAAATATGCATCATCGGGGAGAACATATGGGACGGAGTAGGACATAACCATATTACACACCTTCCATGTGAAATCTCCTGACCCTAATTCTTCCATCTGCTTAGTACACGTATCAGGTTGTACGATATGTGCACAGTATCCTGGTGATACTTCTCCAACTCTCGTAATTCTATTTCCTAAGGTGTACCTATACCGGAAAGATTTTCCTCTACTGGCTATGTGGCGTACAAGCTCTGTATCTGTAGGCATTCTATCTGCTCTATGCGAAAAGGTCATGGTGTGGTTACTCCATGACACTTCCCAATTTCCCGGTTTTCGGGGATTGGAGATGTTGAAACATAATAGGGACCTATCCACGTGGTATTGGTGGAGCTTTAAACTAGGAGGACTGGAGATGTTAAACCTCCTGTCCACCGGTCTCCCACCACTTAACTCAAGTACCTCCCCTAACGTTAAAGGAAATGGTACTAGCCCTGATTTGCTATGACCCTGAGGTACTTGAGAGCATACCCAACAATCTGTTTTGTTTAACACATTACCCACTAAGGAGTGATAGTCACTCAATGGATGCCGGTCCATATGGATATTAAAACTGGATTGGCATTTCTTAATGCACCCATCCTCAATGACATTGTTACAGAGCCTACAGATACAGTTTTCTTCAGCCAACAATCCTTAAAAGAAAAATGTTTACAGATAACTTGGCTGCTGGATCGTTTCCGGTACTCGCCTTTGCTTGGTGATTGGGTTGCTATTGGAAATTTACACCTCCGTCTCAGTCATCAGAACCTTTCTGGATCCTTTCTCGACCTCACTGGTACTCTCACCGAAACAGACTGCTCTGGTCAACATCAGGGTCAACATGAAAATCCATATCACAGTCTCTTGGGGCAAGTCCATCTTACAGGAGGAGAAAAGAAGAAATTTGTGAAGGGGGTATAAGAAAACAGTTTGTGGGGGAGAGAACTTGTTACGATAATAAGTTCTCTCGTCTTGTTGTTCTTCTTGTTCTGCTGTCCTCTCAAAAGGTGCTGTCTCTTCAGTCTTCCAAATGAACATTCTGGTGATGCAATATTCCTTCCTAACCGACGATCTTTCTGTAAGGAGCGAAAATCTGGCATTACCATTGGTCCAACTGAGGGGTGACATACCATCTTTAAACCATGAAAACATGAGTGAGAAGAGAGAGAGATAGTCAAAAAAACAAAAGAGAGGGAGAACGCTTCATGTGCATAACTCAACAACAAACAACAATAGGAAACGAGAAACGAAGCATTTTTATCAAACATTTTTCAACATTAAGAAAACATTGTTAGCATTATCAGGCTGTCATATCTACGTGTCTAATGGTCTCCTTGAACAGTCCCTCCCCACCAGCACCTGCATTACTCCACTGTTTGTATCTGGCCAGAAATACATTGTGGCGGATAGGTCATGCTGGGGTTTGGTAGACTTCTGCAAGGACCAAGTGGATATGCAATGTGTGAATTCTTACCAATAATCGTCAGAGATGGGGATAGAGAGAGAGAGAAAAACATTTTTCTTCACAAATACATTTACAACATTTCACCTGGTCATTCCTGTGTCTTTAGTGAATGACCTCCCAATTTATTAACCGTTACCTCAGGCTTACCATCAGTCCTAATAATCACCTTTCCTGACTATATCTCATGGGTGTGGGCCAAAATTCTTCCTGTCTGATCTCTGATTATAATGGTGTGTGTTATAATTTTGCTCATTTCTTGGTCTAGGGGGTCTGACTTTATGTGGGTTATTACAGTTGCTGGCATAATGCCCTTCTCTTCTACAATGATAACAAATCCTTGGCTTTCTCCATGTGCTAGGGGCCTGGGATTCCGGTCGACTTGATGCATCCTCTAGTGCTTGGATGTTCAGTGCCATCAACCGCTCTCCCTGCGCTTCCCTGGTTCTTTGGATATTTCGGTCATGCTCGATAGCGGACTCTCTTAATGCCGCCACCGAGATACCTCTCCAATGTGGTATGGAAGTTTGTACCCTAATTTTTAGTGTGTCTTTTAAGTTGTTCATTAATACGGACACAGCTACCTCTCTGTGGTGTACATTAGTTTCAATGTCATCTATACCAGTGTACCTAGCCATATCCTGCAGAGCTCGGTGAAAATACTCTGATGCGGATTCACCTTCTTTTTGTTTTATTGTAAAGATTTTATTCCACTTTACTACTGTAGGAAAATATTCTTTCAACTGTAGATTGATTCTTTTTACATTATCTTGGTTATACTCGTTTGTTAGTGGCACTTCCTCATCTAGCTTACAATCAGCGATAAATTTCAATGAATCAACATCGGGGGGTAAACATGCCCTCAAAACTGTCCTCCAATCTTTGTTATTTGGCTCTGCAGTGTGTCCTAGCACTCTAATGTATCTTTGACAAGCAACTAAGTCTTTCCTGGGATCAGGAAATTCAGACAGAATTGTTCTTAATTCTGTTCGGGAAAAAGGGCAGTACATGGCGATGTTCCTGACGGGGGTGACTCCTGAAGAGTCAGTTTTCCCATTTGGTACTGCAATTACCCTGACAGGATTAAGTCCAGTAACGTCATTCTGAATTGATTCTACAATATGAGGTACATTTGTTTGTGCGTAATGTATAATACCATACGTACCTGTGGACACGACCTCACCTGACCCTCCGTTAGGGGGTTTGATTACAGTCTTTACCGATTTGGTCGTGCCACCTGGATGTCTTGTGTGATGGCTGCTGGAAAAGGTGCCGACATCGTTCTGGGCTCGCTTTCTTGTTGGTGTTCCTGAGGAAAGTTTAACATGGGGTGCGACTTGCATGGGTTAATAGTTGTACATTCAACAGTATTACAATTAGCATTGTTACATTTATTACACTTATTCTTATCATCTATACTACAGTTGCTAAGAGCGTTTTTATTGTTCACCCTTGTGCTTTTCTCCGCAACCACAATCCCCTCCATTGCCATGTCTCTCCTCTCAAGATGAAAGTTAGGTATGTAAGTTACATTTCTTTGCATTTCACCTTCCTGTTGCCATAACTGTAAACAATCATAATGCTTGATTCGTCTCTTTGCTGATTTAATGAGACATATCCTTCTCCTTAAATTATGCAACACCTCTGAGTTAAAACTACCTATCCCGGGAAATGGTGCCTTATCCCCCGCAGTCATTCGTGTCCATTCATCACAAAAGGTCTCAGTGTGGGGACCATATTTCCCCCACATTACTAACCGAGCAGACCCTCGGGGTCTGCAAGCCTCTGGAGTCTGAATCCTGACTGCCGACCGTCTCTGTGTTGTGCACTTGGCTGCCATTGTGGACCTCTTTAACACAGAACTTCCTAAAATGCACCAAACACAGAACTTCGTTGGAAATCCTTAAAGCTCTTCCACTGAACTTCTTCTGCGCCGGGTATCTCCGATCCGCCTTCTAGCAGACACGTGTAGCCGTTGCAGGCCCTATCTCTAGAGATTTTCCTGAGAAAATTCCCTTCCTTTTTCTTTACACAAATCACGCTTGCATGTGCTCCCTACAACACGTATGAGGGCAAGATTTACGCATGGATATACGACCTCATATCACGTTGCGTTATTGGTCACACATACAACCGTGCGGTCCAATCGTACCACTTATAGACACTTGTTGCCCATAAATGGTAGGATCATTGGAGTCTCCCTACTGTGCTCCAAAACAGCCAGAGCGTAACACAACGAAAACTTTATCACACTCTGTTGCACGTTTTCACTTCAGGCCGTGCTCATAGATCACACAGATCACAAAGTCCACAAAGCGGGATTTAATACCGTTTTATCACATAGACCACAAAGTCCACAAAGCGGGATTCAATACACTCATACCGTTTTCAACCCACTATCATTCTTATAGTTTTCTGATCAGAAAAATCATTTCCCGTAGTCTGATAGCTCTCCCCAGAGGTATTACAGTAAAGTAAGGTATTTAAACTAAGTTTTGGAAAACTGAAATCAATTTGTGCTATTTATCGCCTTGCGCTATTTACCGCCTGTTAAAATCAACTTGTGGTTTGAGTTACGTGGGCGTACACAGACGCTCCGTTGCGTAATATACGCTGCGTGCGTCGGCCTTTGGATTGTGTACGCAAGTCTTTGTTAGAGACACGTGTACGCAAAGCAAAGATCCACCGTAACACAATTTATACTTTTATCAATGTAGATTGATCCTTGATCTACCACACAACACACTGACTTCGCCTTATCTCCCAGGCAAAAACTGTGTGTTTGTCTATACTTTAACTATATTACCTCTATTCTTAAACTATGAAATAACGGCAAATCTCTTTTAGCACGTTTATCAACTATAAACCTGGCAAACAGGAGAGTGATATACGAAAATACATAAATGAAAAAGAAATGCAGATATATATGTGTGCGTGCGTGTGTATGCAAGACAGAAAAATAAACAGTTTTAAAAGACACTAGCGTTTTGCTCTTACCTCCGGTTCCCGGATTCCTTCAGCACCCTTTACCTAAGCGAAGCAGACGCTTATCCCGTCAGCACTACGAGGGATACAACCTCCCGCCCTTTGCTGATGGATAATGTCTGCTGATCTACCTAGTGCAGATATGTGAAGGACTGGACGGCCCCCAATTGATAAAGCTAAATATTTATCGTATATAAAACACTTTAAGAGGTCTAAGAACACTGTACGCTATCTACGTAAGAAGTATCGTAAGGGTACGCAAGTTGCGTAACGATCGCTCAACCGTAGTCAACCGTAGTCGAGACGCTCAAGCGTCACGTTCGCTTACGGCCCAGAGATCACAGGCAGGCACGCTATTGCAGACGCTTATAACGTTAAACCTTTATATCTATACCTTTAACAACGAAATATACAGTAAACCTTAGTGTGGTGATAGAGTGTAAATGCAACCTGGTGTAACCTGATTAACTACAAAGCTGCTTGGGCGTCACCGACGCTCAGGGAATACTTAACACTATAAGAAATACACAGATACCTGGGCTTAGGGTCCAAAACCTATTGTATGTATTATGACTATTATACTTGCAAAAGAATCACATTACAAAGCATACACTACAATATAACATAGACTAACTAACCAAATAACTACACAGGAAATACCATACAATACAATACAATACAATCAAGGGAAAATAAGGGAAAAAGAGAGGAGAGAGAGATGGCTTACAATAACATCAAGACAATATGATTGCGGAGAAAACTTACGCACAAGGGGAAACGATCGCAAGCGCCTCTGGACATCCAGCTCCCGATTATCAGCAATGAGAACCGTTTGAAGAGAAGTGAGTGCTGGATGCCACAGGCTTGTCTTATTTATGCTCCACACACAATACAATTCAATGGTCCCTACAATCTCATTGTTCATTGGACACAGGAATTCGGCTTCGCATTATAACAAAAGGTCATAGGTTGATTCATACAGGTGGGCTGTGACTGTTTCCAACTGTTCAGGTGGGTGGGATACTGGGTTTCCCGCCGCATGACTAAGTAAGAACAAATAATAGTAAATGGACATAAACTTCTTATGTCCATAACTATTCGCACGAGCGACTAATCCGCTCCAAACCAACACCGGAATATTGCTATTTAAATACTCTTCCGATGGGTACCAAACACTACTGTATGACCCCTGTTAGACCCTTCGTACAATACAAAGAGGGATCTCTCTGTTCAGGAACATGCTATGTTAACTAAACTTTCCGAATCTATCAAAGGGACCATGATCTACAAAATACATTATTACTGAAAATATGTAACGATTGAGTCGCACGCTACGATCACATAAACTCTACCGTAAATACGCATACCGTGCGCCTGCGGGTGCCCGCGACTGTGAGTATGCGCACGCACGGGAGAGCGTACGCATGCGCAGCACGGACCTGTGTGAGGTGCAAATATGGTAGTGTGCATAGAGATATTTTTCTGACTTTGACAATATTAGAACACAATAGCAACCATTTCAGTGCCTGGACAATTATTTTCAGCTTAGCAGCTGTTTCAACTCAGAGCTAGCCATCCACAATCAGGCAGCTCCAAGTTAAGGGTACAAGCACTGTCTGATAATTAACACACAGACAGTGCAATAAACCTTCTAGTCAGCACAATGGAGGTCATACTGTGCATGCGTATGCCCCGCGATCGCCGGACAGTGACGGAATTAATGAAGAAAGCGATCGCATCGGCGATCGCAAGAAGATTGACAGGCAGAGGCCGTTTGTGGGTCTTACCTGACCGTTTCACGGGTACAAAGCGGATCATTGCTGAGCGATGGGTTTTACGAAGGAGATTGACAGGAAGAAGGCGTTTGAGGGTGTCAATCGACCATTTTCTGGTTGGAAAAACGCCGGCGTGTCCAAGCGTTTGCAGAGCGGGTGTCTGACGTCAATTCCGGGACCGGACAGCTTGAAGTGATCGCAAGGGCTGGGTAAGTCCTGGGCTATACAGAAACTGCAAAAATATTTTTTGTACCGCCTGGCTGCACATGCGATCGCACAATTGCAAAGCAAAAATACACTCCCCTATGGGCGGCGACTATCTGCTCGCAGCAGTGCATAAAATCCCTAGCAAGCGATCAGGTCTGAACTAGGCCCAAAGCTAGGTGTTTGTACTCACGAAGCATAGATAGACGTCACTAAGCACTGTTTATACAAGTTTGAATGATATACAGCCAGTCTACCAAAGTGACTGCTTGGTGTATAATAAACAGGCAGCATAATTATTGCTCTATTCAGAAGCTAAGTGTCCGTACCCAAGCGGCACAATACAAAAGCACAATTTATGCTAAAGTATTTGATACTAGTATCAATGTAATACTACAAAATCTACAAGTAGAGCATCTGATGAATATTACAGTGCCATTCATAGCTGACCATCTAAATTTAAACAGTAAAGGGCCCTACACACTTGCTGATGTGTGCTGCCGAAATGAACAATCTTGTTCAGTAATGAACGAGAAATTGTTCATATCTTTCAGTGTGTAGGCACCAACAATGGGGGTCATTCCGAGTTGTTCGCTCGTTGACGATTTTCGCTATACTGCGATTAGTCGCTTACTGCGCATGCGCAAGGTTCGCAGAGCGCATGCGCTTAGTTATTTTACACAAAAGTTAGGTATTTTACTCATGGCATAACGAAGCTTTTTCATCGTTCTGGTGATCGGAGTGTGATTGACAGGAAGTGAATGTTTCTGGGCGGAAACTGGCCGTTTTCTGGGAGTGTGCGAAAAAAACGCTGGCGTTTCTGGGAAAAACGCGGGAGTGTCTGAAGAAACGGGGGAGTGTCTGGGAGAACGCTGGGTGTGTTTGTGACGTCAAACCAGGAACGAAACTGCTAAGAAATTTCTATTCGCAATTCTGCTAATCTTTCGTTCGCAATTCTGCTATGCTAAGATACACTCCCAGAGGGCGGCGGCTTAGCGTGTGCAATGCTACTAAAAGCAGCTAGCGAGCGAACGACTCGGAATGAGGGCCAATGAACGATGCGTGGCCCCATGGTCGTTCATTGTTAGTCAGAGCCAGTCTTAGGCATAGGCAAACTAGGCAAATGCCTGGGGCATTTGGCATGCCTAGGGGCACAAGCAGCTTCTGCTGATTAGAATGATATACAGCATGCCTATATTCTGTGTGTTACTGTGGTTGTATCTGCATACGAAATGTTATGTTACAGTCTATTTCTGGAAATTACTGTAATGTAGCATTTCGTATGCAGATACAGCCACAGTGTATGTTTATAAGGACATTAATAATGTGTGTCATATGTGTAAGGGGCTTTACTGTGTGATGTTATGTGTATAAATGCATTACTAATGTGTGGCATTATGTGTATAAGGTGCTTTACTGTGTGGTGTAATGTATAGAAAAGGCACTACTGTGTGGTCTAATATGAATAAAGAGCAATATGGTGTGTTGTAATGTGAATAAGGAGCAATACTGTGTGATGTATGGGTAGAAATTGCATGCGGGGAAAAAGGAATAAAAAAGTTAATATTGGGTATATGCTATAGGCCGCCTGGTATCAACGCATCTAATGAGGAATTGTTACTAAAGCAAATTGAAAGAGCAGCAGGAGTAGGAGACATAGTGATGGGAGATTTTAACTATCCAGAGATAAACTGGAAAAACGATTTATGTGATACTGCTAGGGGCAATATGTTTTTAAACACACTTAATGATAACTACCTAGTTCAACTAATTGAGGAACCAACTAGGTACAATGCAATCTTAGACCTGGTATTAACAGACAATGGGGATTTGGTATCAGGTATTATAGTAGGGGAACCCATAGGAAACAGCGACCACAATATGGTCACATTCAATATCAGTTTCCATAAACAGCCCTATACTGGCTCAACTAGGACTCTAAACTTTAGCAAAGCAAATTTTGATAAGATGAGGGAATTTTTCAGGGATATTGAATGGGAAGGTTTGTTTTTAGGAAAAAATACTACGGAGAAATGGGAGGTACTAAAATTCCTGCTAGCTAAAGATACACTCAAATTTATTCCTACGAGCAGCAAAAAAAGGAATAAAACTCATAAACCGATGTGGCTTAACAAAAAGATTAAGGAACTTATGGGCAAGAAAAGGCGAGCATTTAAAAAATACAAATCTGACGGGGAAGCAGAGTCATTTCAGCACTATAAGGAATGTAACAAAATATGCAAAAAGGAAATAAGAGCAGCTAAAGTAGAAACTGAAAAACTAGTAGCAAAGGAAAGCAAAGCGAATCCCAAAAAATTCTTTAAATACATTAATAGCAAGAGATTAAAGAAGGAGAGTATAGGCCCTTTAAAAGACAAGTTGGGAGTCTTAAGCAAAAATGATAATGACATAGCGGACACACTAAATGAGTTTTTTTCAACAGTATTTACTAGAGAGGACCCAATTCAGGGACTAATATATAATCTCAATAATGAGAATATCGCACTGATAGGTACTTATTTAAGCGAGGAAGTAGTCTGTGACCGATTAAAACATTTAAAGATTAATAAGTCACCAGGTCCGGCTGGTATTCACCCAAGGGTTCTAATGGAGCTTCATTCTGAACTTGCAAAGCCGCTATTTTTGATCTTTAAGGATTCAGTAATATCAGGTATGGTTCCCAAAGACTTGCGTATAGCGGAAGTAGTGCCTATATTCAAAAAGGGAAGTAAAGCTGAACCAGGTAATTATAGACCAATTAGTCTTACATCTATAGTGGGGAAAGTATTGGAAGGTATTCTAAGAGATAGTATTCAGAAGTTCCTTGAAGTCAATAAGGTCATTAAAAGGAATCAACATGGGTTTATGAAGGACAGATCCTGTCAAACCAACTTACTTGGCTTTTATGAAACAGTAAGCGCAAACCTAGATCAGGGTAAAGAGGTGGATGTAATCTTTTTAGATTTTGCCAAAGCGTTCGATACTGTACCACACATGAGACTGATCTACAAGCTACAAGAATCAGGGCTAGGAAGCACAATATGCACTTGGGTCAAAAACTGGTTAGATAATAGGGAGCAGCGCGTTGTGGTTAATGGATCTTTTTCAACTTGGACTGAAGTGCTAAGTGGTGTGCCGCAAGGCTCAGTATTAGGACCGCTATTGTTCAATATTTTCATTAACGACCTAACAGAAGGTCTAGAGAGCATGGTGTAAATTTTTGCAGATAATACCAAATTGTGTAAAGTTATAAATGCGGAGGGGGATGCTGAGTCACTTCAGAATGACTTAGTTAAATTAGAAGCTTGGGCAGCGAAATGGAGAATGCGCTTCAATACAGACAAGTGTAAGGTAATGCACTGTGGTAACAAGAACAAAAATAACACCTACCTACTAAATGGGGTAAAATTAGGGGATTCTGTACTGGAAAAGGAATTAGGTGTCCTCATAGATAGCAAACTAAGCAGTAGTACCCAAAGTAGGACTGCAGCAAAGAAGGCTAATAAGATATTAGCATGCATAAAACGGGGAATTGATGCTAGGGACGACAGTATTATACTCCCGTTGTATAAATCACTTGTGAGGGCACACCTTGAATACTGTGTACAATTCTGGGCACCTTACTACAAAAAGGATATCCTGGAGCTAGAAAAGGTTCAAAGGCGGGCGACCAAACTAATTAAGGGTATGGAGACGCTGGAATACAAGGAAAGGCTTGCAAGACTAGGTGTGTTTACACTGGAAAAGAGGAGATTAAGAGGGGACATGATCAACATTTACAAATATATAAGGGGACAATATACAGATCTTGCGCAGGACCTGTTTTTGGTTAGATCAACATAGAGAACTCGTGGACACTCGCTCAGGTTAGAGGAGAGGAGATTCCACACAATACGGCGTAAAGGCTTTTTTACGGTAAGGACGATACGTGTTTGGAATTCCCTGCCTGAGGGAGTTGTAATGGCCAACTCAGTCAACACCTTTAAGAATGGGTTAGATAAATTCCTAATGGATAAGGATATCCAGGGTTACGGGGCATAGTCACACACTATGGTTATTATAAAAAAGAGGGGTTAATCGGAACGGCAGTCAGCAACTTCAGTCAAAATTTTATACAAAATAATTGTGCATAATAGACCACAAATAGATTGAACCCAATGGACATTTGTCTTTTTTCAACCTTAGATACTATGTTTACTATGTAATGTGAATAAGGGGCACTACTGTGAGTAGTAACGTATATAAGGTAAAGTGGTACAACTATGTGATGTAACGTGAATAAGGAACGCTATCACATGATAAAATGTGAATAAAGTTGCACTACTGTGTGGCGTAATTTGAGTTGGGGGTACTATTGTGTGGCCATGCCCCTTCCCAGCAAAAATATGCGCCTTTTGGGCTGTGTGCTAAATGTGCGCACTGTTCCTATTTAAAGTAGTGTGGGTAGGTGCACCAAAAATGAGGACTGCTATGGGTGAGGGGTGATGGTGCTGAGAAAGGGGTGCAGGTTCAGAGGCGGAACTAGTGGCGGTGATAGGGGGCACCAGCCAAAATCTTGCCTAGAGCATCATATTGGTTAGGGCCACCTCTTTTGTTAGTGCCGGCTCGTTTATGCCTGCAAGCCACGTATTGACCATCGGGAACCTCACCGGCAAATCTGCAAATGTGTAGGGGGCATTAGACCAAACTGTTGGTTGATAACATACTATTAGCTAACTTACTGCAATAAGCAACATAATAATTAAGACCTAATATGGTAACAAATGTAACATTTATTTTGTGTTGAATTTAGCTTACCAGTGCATGGCTGGGACAAATTAACACTATGGGGGGAATTTAAATGTTTGAAGTCGGATGGGTGTCTGTTTTTTCCTGTCTATTAAATAGGAAAAAAACAGACACCCAACTGACTTTTTAAACAATTGAATATCCCCCTATGTTGCAAGAATGATTAGAGACTGCACAGGGCAAGAATAACACACACATGGAATTTATTGTGAAAATCTTTATTGTGTGTACATCTATACTGATGAAATCCTAGACCTACAAAACTGTATGTAAATAAATCATTCATTGTTCAAGTACCACATGAGAGCAATACAACTCAGAAATTAGGAGTACTCACATGCATCAACATTATGGCCCTCATTCCGAGTTGATCGCTGGCAAGCTGTTTTAGCAGCCATGCAAACGCATAGCCGCCGCCCACGGGGGAGTGTATTTTCGCTTTGCAATTGTGCAAACGCCTGTGCAGCCGAGCTCTGCAAAAACATTTTGTGCAGTTTCAGAGTAGGTCTGAACTTACTCAGCCCTTGCGATCACTTCAGTCATTTTGGTGCCGGAATTGACGTCACACACCTGCCCTCCAAACGCCCGGACATGCCTGCGTTTTCCCTACCACTCCCAGAAAATGGTCAGTTGACACCCATAAACGTCCTCTTTCTGTCAATCTTCTTGCAATTGGCTGTGCGAATGGATTCTTTGTTAAATCCATAGCTCAGCTACTATCCGCATTGTACCCATACGACGCATGTGTGCATTGTGTTGCATACGCATGCGCAGTAGAGACCTGATCGCAGTGCAGCAAAAATCGTCAGTGTGCGATCAACTGGAATGACCCCCAATATTAGAATATTGAACCTTGAACCCTATGATGCATACCATTTAAAAGTCAAATTCTTACCAGTATTACACTTAGAGTACTGAATCCTGAACCATACTGTGTACACTTATCCGTATTAAATTGAAATACTTACCAGCATCACTACGGACAATAAGACATGAACTGAATGAGAATCACTCACTATTCAAGTACCTAATGAGAGCAATGCAGCTCAGTAGTTAGGGGTAACCATTTGGAGTATCATTGACTCAGAGTAGTGAACCCTGAATATTGTGGCGCATACTTACCTACAAAAATTACATACTTACCAGTGTTTTACTCAGTAGTACTCAGGGGCGGATTGGGAACAAAAAGCGGCCCTGGAAAAATTTGTACTAGTGGCCCCACATGGGCAGCACCAGAGGTGTAAGGTCTAGCCATGGGCCATGGCAGCAGCACCCTCCCCCCCAAGACTTCCCAGATAGTGGGCATGTCCAGCATCAAGGGGGAAGTTACAAAGAAATAAAATTAAATATTATGAGCACATTATATGATACACCTTCAGAATTTAGGCAACTATATCATTCTTTAGAAAGATATATTTTCTTGCTTATTACACCAACCATATCCCAATCACTATTCACTCAATCTTATATGTCAGCCAAGCAGGCATGAAGAGCATACACTAGATCATCTGCAATCACAGGCTAAGTGGCAAAGTAATTTTCATATATGCAAATTATTTTGCATCTTATTCATTATGTCTATAAAAAGGACCACATGTCCTCAAACAAAACAGGCCCCACGGGTGTGTCGGCCCACCGGGAATCTTCCCCGTAAACCCTATGCCCAATCCGCCTCTGGTAGTACTGAACCAGTAACTGTGCTGTGTATACTTACCATGTTTCACTAAGAGTACTGATACTTGAACTGTATTGTGTAAACTTACCTGAATACTCACCAGTAATAGATTTAACCACACTCTACAAGTGTAATAATACAGCAACATTGGCTGCTTGGTCACAAAAGCAAAGTGGACAGCACTCCAAGTCAGTCATCACAATACAACAGACACCAGCATACCTTTATAGCACACCTACAGTACAGTATTCCCTCACACACCAGTGGGTCCCAATGGAGATGCATTGGCGCAGTGGTGTGCCAATATATATATATATATATATATATATATAAAACACAAATGCCTCTTTCACTTAAACACACACAAATTCCTCTTTCACTTAGAATCACACACACACGCCTCTCTCACACACACACACACACACACACAAATGCCTCTTTCACTTAAACACACACAAACGCCTCTTTCACTTAAACACACACACACATGCTGCTTTCACTTAAAAACACACAAACGCTTCTTGCACTTAAACACACACAAACGCCTCTTTCACTTAAAAACACACAAAAGCCTATTTCACCTAAAAACACACAAATGCCTCTTTCTCACACACACACACACACCTCTTTCACTTAAACACACACGCCTCTCACTTATACACACACATGCCTCTTTCACTTAAACATACACACATGCCTCTCACTTACACACACACACACGCATACACATGCCTCTTTCACTTAAACACACACACACACATGCCTCTCACTTACACACACACACACACACACATACACATGCCTTTCACTTAAACATACACACACACACGCCTCTCACTTACAAACACATGCTTCTCACACACACACATGCCTCTTTCACTTACACACACACACACACACACACACGCCTCTTTCACTTACACACCCAAACACACACATACATGCCTCTCACTTACACAAGCCTTCTTCACTTGAACACACACCTCACTTACACACACACACACACACACACATACCTCACCTTAAAACATGCACACAAAACACATTGCTGCCAACATTTATTAAAGACCCGTCAGCACCACCCCTCCAACTACACAACCACCCCCGCCCCACACATATGCACATACACAGTGCAGCTTGAGGCAAATGCCGGTCTGCAGCTATCAGCCCAATAGAATAACAGAGAGAAACAGAGAGCTTCACTACACCAGGGAATAGCTGCGCTCTGGAGCTCCCTTATAGCTGCAGCCAGTGCCAGCTCTGTATATACGAGGAGGCAGCTTCCATGTCACTAACACAGCTCCTCCGCAGCAAATGATTCAGGCAGCGAAAGACAATGGAGGAGGTGTGCCCCCTTGAGGTCAGGAGCCTGGCGGCAGCCGACTCCACTGCCTCCCAAGGTTCCACCACTGGTGCCATAGATATTTTACTCCAGAGATTTGACTATAAAAATTATTAGAATAATAAAAAGAAGATATTTTAACATATTCTTTGTATTTTTCATATACTTTATACAGTCAAAACTCTGGCACAAACGTTAATATGACAGGAAAGGTTCTGCCTTACCCCACCGCACATCACTGATGTGGTACTATGATAGGATGCCACCTTTACCATAATACGGTTCATGATTCATAGCTGAAGAATTCTGAACTTCCACTGGCATTAATATAAGCACAAAAACAGCGCGGCGGGAGCTTAATGGAATAGGTGTCCATGGCCGAGCAGCTTCATGCAAGCCCCACATTATTAAGTTTAATGCCAATTGTTGGATGGAGTGGTATAGAGCACACCAACACTGGACTGTGGAGCTGTGGAAATGTGTTCTGTGGAGTGACAAATAACGCTTCTCTGTTTGGCATTCAGATGGACGAGTCTGGGTTTGGCGGATGCCGGGAGAACATAACCTGCCTGACTGCATTGTGCCAACTGTGAAGTTTGGTGGAGGAGGGATAATGGCAGGATTAGGGCTAGGCATCTTATCTCCAGTGAAGAACAATCTTAATGCTTCAGCATACCAAGACATTTTGAACAATGTTATGCTTCCAACTTTGTGGCAACAGTATGGGGATGACCCTTTTCTATTCCAACATGACTGTGCCCCAGTGCACAAAGCAAGGACTATGAAGACATGGTTTGATGAGTTTGGTGTGGAAGAACTTGACTGGCCCGCACAGAGCTGTGACCTCAACCCCATGCAGCAACTTTAGTATGAACTGGAACGGAGACTGATAGCCAGGCCTACTTGTCCAACATCAGTGCCTGGCCTCATAAATGCTCTACAGAATGAATGGGCACACATTCTCACAGAAACACTCCAAAGTCTTGTGGAAAGCCTTCCAAGAGGAGTGAAAGCGGTTATAGCTGCAAAAGGAGGACCAACTCCATATTAATGTATATGTATTTGAAAACAATGTCATTACAGTTCCTGTTGGTGTCATGGTCAGGTATCCGAACAGTTTTGTTCATATAGTGTATGTATACACACACACACACACACACACACACACACACATACACACACACACACACACACACACACACACACAGTGTAAGATCTTTTGGTTTTATTAAATGTATACAAAAAAATTACCAAAACATTACCCCCAAATAATTTTTCATCATTTTGCATAAACATTAGCTATTTAAACTTCATTCAGTATCATTTTATTAGCATTGAATATTTAATTATCAATTATTTACATCATTTGATTTTTTTTTATTTGATAATTTTGGGGACATTATTAGAAAAATAATAGTTAAAGATATTTTTATTAGTTTTAGTGTTTCTTAGAATAAGATTTACCTAGCAAATAACCCTCGTCTAATTGCTGGGAGGATAACTGAGAGTGAAAAACATTTATGGCCCTTTATTCACAGTCATTTCCGTAAAACGTCACACCAAGAAAAAAAGTTTGAGTGTATCTGCTCAAGAGTCTGCAGAGTTGCTGCTACCCTATGAATAAGGAAGGTATCTGGTTGGACTTACAGTAACTACTGGTGCACTACGGGTTACAGTGCACAGCAGGGACGTGCAGTCAGGGGATGCAGGGGAGGCAGAGACTCCCCTGTCATTTTCCCGTGAAAATAGCTCTTTTTCCACTGATTTGTGGTATAACACAGTTCAGTGGAAATATCTGCTATTTTCATTGGGGTATGAATTAGCAGCACTCCCCCGCACGTAGAGAGAGACAGAGGAGAGGCAGTGAAATCTCTGCCTCCCTCCAGCACCAGAATCTGCTTGGAACTGGGGGCGGGGCCGCACCTCATGCAGTTTCACTGCATTGAAAAAAGTGCCAGTGGAGGCAGCTCTTACATGCGTGCCTTGACATGGGCTCAAGGCACGCCCCATCAATAATGTAGAATATGTGTGGCCACCTGCCGTCAGTGTAACTGCTGAGTGCAGTACTTCCTGGTGCCACTAGATGCCCCCATCTCCATTTGTGCCACAGTCAACCCTGGTCCTGCTGATCACAGTCGCTGAGCAGAGGGATGGCATGCAGCTCAGAGGCAGGACCTTACTCAGGGACTCAGTAATGGATATAATTGCTTGTTGCTGCAGTGCCCTCCATAGCGCCAACTGCGTGGGCCAATATAGATATGTAGAAAGACAGCGGCACTCGATGCAGACTTGATGAAGTTTTAAATTACAACTTTATTAGTCCAACGGCGTTTCGGGGATACACCCCGTCGTCAGGGACAGGCAAAACACTGTTGGACTAATAAAGTTGTCATTTAAAACTTCATCAAGTCTGCATCGAGTGCCGCTGTCTTTCTGCATGTCTGTCTATCTATCTATCTATCTATCTGTATATCTTGTATTTAATAATACAAAATAAATAACTGGTATTGGCTGTAGTATCAGAAAGCAGAAATTGTGTAACAGTTAGTGGTGTACTGTTATCACACATGCAATAGCTCTTTAACTACCACTTTAAAAAAATTACTTAAGCTGGGCGCCCTCACATAATACAGGTACGTTATACATGTCACTCAAATGGTTTATATATAATGTTATTTCTTTTTTAATGAGAAACCCCCCCCCCCCCCCTTATAATTCCTGCGTTTGCAGCTGGGAGAAGAGGGGTGCGGGCAGCAGCCGGCATGTAGATGCTGGGGAGAAGCGGGGAGCGGGCAGCAGCCGGCATGTAGATGCTGGGGAGAAGTGCTGGGTGGGGAGCCAGGCTGGTCAGCAGCCCGCTGTTCAGAGAGACTCACTGAGGGCACTTGGCCAGGGGTTTATTGCTCTCCAGCCTCTTGCAGTGAGACTCAGCATGAAAGCAGCCAGGCAGTACAGGTGCAGAGAGTCAGGGATGCAGCTGCAGGTATGCAGGGAGAATAGTGATTCTTAAATTTGTCACTGATGCAAGCCAGTGCCTCCCTAGCCACTGACCTCGCCGCACGTCACTGGTGCACAGACTCAGTTCCCCATATTAACCAATTTCCCATTCTGTATAACTGTTAATGAACAGTGATCCCAGCACCAAATTCTCTTGAACCCTGTATTCTTTCTGCTTCCAGTTTTATCTACATTAGTTTCGTTGACTATCACTTGAAGTGCTCCTGGTGGATGATATGTCCAGGAAATGCTTTATTTTTTATTTTGGTCCTATATTCTCACTAAACTTGAAGAACTTTTAACCACTTTCATTTTGGATAAGTTCGTTTTGGATCACTAATTCATTTTGGATAAGTTTAAATAAATGTTCTTCACCTAATTCCCTCATATAAAAATGACAATTTCTGAGTGGTTTTTGGAGACCAGTTAGGAGGTTAATGCCTCATTTCTATGTCTGCCCTGCTTTAGAACTAAAAATATATTCATAACATAAACTATTGTGCATTTCATCTATATTTCCATGCAGTTTACATGTATTGTACTTTTACTAACACTGTCTAGTATTAGATAATGGAAAGGAAATAGGATGTGCAGAGTTCTACAATTTTAAAGTAACATTACAATGTTAGAATGGAATGGTGTGATTTGCACCATTAACTATTATTGACCTATTTTTAATGCACTTTCTTTCATGTATATTTTATGTATCTATTAGCTTGTGACAAGTCTTCTGTAGTCAGGTCTAGAGGGAAAAGGCTGAATACTTGTTTTCTTGGTCAGGAAATCTGGAGGTGGGGGAGAGGAGAGTGGGGGGACTAAATTAAAAAAGCATAAGAAGCAGAATGGAAAGAGGTGAAGAAAAGGAGAGAGAGGAAAGACAAAGAAATGGAGGGTGAGTAAGATGGGAGTATGAGGAGTCAGGGAGGGGAGGGGAGATGGCATGAGTGTGAAAAAAATGTATATGTGTATTGGATAGGTGTGTAAAGGCTTCTCCCCACCTCCAGTTTCCCTTTTCTTCTGGGTTGCACTGTATCCCATCGCGTGCTGCAGCAGGTCAGCCGGCAGGTGACAGGATGCAGGTCACATGTGTTGTGCAGGGCACAAGAAGTGATAACCTGCAGTTCTGATAACTGAGCGGTGCTTTGTGGCAAGCTGCAGACCTCATTCTCCAGCTAGTGGCGGCCTCATTCTCCTGGATGGCTAGCAGGGCAGCCTTCCTGCATCTCACAGATGTGCTGCTTTTTTATCCTCAGTCTTTCACACCTCCTTCTCCCGTGCCCCTACACTAATACCTGTCCCCAGCCATTCACATTTAAACCCCTTCCCTCATGTCCCCTCACTAATACCTGTCCCCAGACACTTACATTTACACCCCTTCCCTCACGTCCCCTCACTAATACCTGTCCTCAGCCGCTCACATCCACACCCTCTCCCCCCATGTCCCCTCATTAATACCTGTAGGGCGCTCGCAGAACCAACCACTTATTCACTTATAACATCATCCCACTTGCGGGACTCCTACAGTATAGATTAGGGGAGGAGAGCAGGGGGACTTTATAGATGGAGAACCACAAGGACCAGCATGCCCATGGATGAATGAGGACAAGGAAAGAAATGTAGGTGCTCTGTTTGGCATAACGTGTATAAGGGGCTCTACTGTGTGGTGTAATGTGTATAAGGGGCACTAGTGTGCACTGTAATGTGAAAAAAAAAGACACTACTGGTTGGTATAATGGCCCTCATTCCGAGTTGTTCGCTCGGTATTTTTCATCGCATCGCAATGAAAATCCGCTTAGTACGCATGCGCAATGTTCGCACTGCGACTGCGCCAAGTAACTTTGCTATGTAGAAAGTAATTTTACTCACGGCTTTTTCATCGCTCCGGCGATCGTAATGTGATTGACAGGAAATGGGTGTTACTGGGCGGAAACACGGCGTTTCAGGGGCGTGTGGCTGAAAACGCTACCGTTTCCGGAAAAAACGCAGGAGTGGCCGGAGAAACGGTGGGAGTGCCTGGGCGAACGCTGGGTGTGTTTGTGACGTCAACCAGGAACGACAAGCACTGAACTGATCGCACAGGCAGAGTAAGTCTGAAGCTACTCTGAAACTGCTAAGTAGTTAGTAATCGCAATATTGCGAATACATCGGTCGCAATTTTAAGAAGCTAAGATTCACTCCCAGTAGGCGGCGGCTTAGCGTGTGTAACTCTGCTAAATTCGCCTTGCGACCGATCAACTCGGAATGAGGGCCAATGTGACATGCATACACTATTTTGTGGTGTAATGTGTATAAGGGGACTACTGAGTGGTGTAATGTGAATTGATATTATTCTGTTGGCCACACCCCTTCCCCATAAAGCCATGCCCCAATTTTTTGGTGCTCGACTTTGGCACACACTGTCCCTTTTTTGGGGGGTGGAGCACCAATTCTGTTTCTGACACAGGGCACCAAAATTTTACTATGTTATCCTTTTCTTACTTTAATAATCTTCGACTGCACCAACTCCCGCAGTTTTCTGCCACATGATACTTATTTCAGTGTCATCTGCAGATGTAGCTTTGTTTATTTACCTTGTATGTGTCATATAATGTCGTCAACTGTAAGTCACTGTTTTCCTGTTTTGATTATTTATGTACTCTGTAATTGGGCGCTGCAGAACCCTCGTGGCGCCATATAAATAAAGGATAATGATCATCTGTATAACAAAATGCTTCTGCCTGATACTGTCAGCTCCCTTCAAGGAAAGGAAATCCTTATCTGCAAAATAATGTAGGTTTTAAATTAGAATATAAAGCCCAATAATAATTGCCACAAATATAAAGTCAGCTTTATTTAGATTTGTCTCAGCATGAGCCTTGTATAACACGACTCCTTCTCATGTGAATGTGATGAATTCCCAAGGGTAGCTTTTTAAAAAGAGAAATGCTACAGTGATAACAACAAATGCTTATTACAAACATTCCTTATAAAAAATGGTCTAAATATAAATATAGATTTTTGCTAGAAAATATACTGTATTTATAATTTTGTGCTTTCTGTATGTAAAATATGAAAGATGCACATATTTACTGTACACATATATTAGCATTGTTATATTTCAACATGAAGCTGTTTTATGACTACTCTTCACTTTTTTGATGTTCTAATCATCTTAATGAGCAAAAACTTTATTATCCTCACTTCTCGATGTGTCCATGCTCTGATGCTAATATGACAACACATTAAGTTAAGTTTCTAAGTCATTCATCCATGATGTTGATGAAGTCGTATGTATCAGGGTGAGTGAACGAGGCAATATATGTCAGAGAAAATGTAGTCATCACCGAGAAGCAGGTAATTACCTGCATTCATTTTTTCACTTTGTTTCCATTTCCAGTGAACTGCATTTGTAAGTAGATAATTTCTAGTTGACAAAATGACAAACCTTATTATTACTTTATAAACGTCTGCATTATGGGGGTTATTCAGGTATGTTAGCAAACCAAAAAATTAGCAATTGAGCAAAACTATGTTGCACTGCAAGTGGGGCAGATATAACATGTGCAGAAAGAGTTAGATTTGGGTGGGTTATATTGTTTCTGTGCATAATAATATTGGCTGCTTAATTTGTACACTGCAATTTAATTTCAGTTTGAACACACCTCACCCAAATCTAATCTCTCTGCACATGTTATATCTGCTCCACCTGCAGTGGAACATGGTTTTGCCCAATTGCTAACTTTTTTGGTTTGCTAACAAATCTGAATAAGGTCCTATATTTCTTTATACAGAAGCCAGCTCTCTGCCTATCGCAGCCTGGTCTCACAGTCCCACCAGGAGACACCTCCCAATGGGACTGCCTGTCGTGTAGTGCCAGTCACAGTGAAGCCAGTGCAGTCTCACAAATTGCATCTGACTTCACTGACAGTGAGCTGGGTGGTGGATTTTAGTATTACCTGGGGGGTGGGAGCTGCAGACCTGCAGTCCATAGGTAAAAGCTGCCACTGGTTACATTTCTTTATGCAATAAATCAATGTTACATTATCAAATAAATAAAACAGAAGTGAAGCCTATTACACTTTTGGGAGAATCAATTAAGTGTGAGGTTCCCTTAAAACCCCCCACAACGTGCGACTGCGCAAATAGGGCTGAATTCAGTATGTGTCATATCAGTGATGCAATCGCAAACTGACTAGTCTGTGCGCAGTGCGCACGTGCGGGACCCACATTAACTTATGCGAATGCCTCTGCCTGATTGACAGGCAGAGGTGTTAGCGGGTGAAACAGGGTGGCGACGTGGCAAAACTGCAACAGAAGCTGAATAAGGTCCATAGCGGGTAATTATGGGAAGAAGAGCTCACTCATTTCTTCCTATGAGTTGCAAGCAAAAATAAATAATTGATATTTTACCCGGATAACACGTAGCATTAGTATGTTTTCCCAATTGAACCACTCCCTGGTATTGTATTGCAGTTTTTACTTTATTAAAAAACCTTTAAAATATCGGAACATATTGGTTGTCAATCACTGATTTAGTGAACTAAGCAAGTTATTAGGACCAAGCAATATAAAAAGACATCCAAAATATTTATGCACTTAATTTATACGTATTTTACAATTTCACAATATATTGAGTTGCGCTAAATAATAAGATTACAGGATTTGATCACTATACTCACTAGGGAAAATATGCACTTTTGTCACTGTTTTTACATGACAAACCTTTGATTCAATGCACTTATCATTGAATATATAAATACAGTACAGTATATCACGTTTCTGCTACAACCAAATTTTTACCAGCAGACATCCTGATTCATTCCTGTTAGCATGCCAGTATAATGCTATAGGAACCTCCTGATTAAGATCAGTTCGGTACATTAATTACTGTTCACAAACAGGCAATTACAGTAGGCCTTCTGGGCAATGGCATTTAAATGACAGCCATTTAAGTCAGGTAGTTACACATTCGGGGCTGTTGAAGAGCTTGACAAATTTGCAAAAGAAAATAAACAAAAAAAAAGTTGGATGTAAAAAAGTGTATTTCCATGTATCAAGGGTATCCAATTAGGGGCGAAAGAACATCAGGCTTTTTTTTTTTTTTTCGATTTTCCCAAGGTTTTGCTGATATTTTTTTACAGGCTATCCAATAAGGCTGCCCATAAAAAAAAAAAAAAAAAAACCTGTTTGTTTTCGCGTTCAGGTCCCCAAAAAGGAGAATAGCGCTGCAAAGTCCACTTGAACTCAGAAGAAAAGAGATAGAGAAGAACAACACAAGACACAAAGGCTCTCACTGCAGCTCCCATTGGGGGTCATTCCTAAATTTAGCACAGCTACGATCTTTTTCCCTGACATGCGGGGAGACACCCAGCACATGGCTAATCCGCCCCGCATGTCAGTACGGCCTTCCCTGCAGAAGTGCACAAGCATTGCACAGCAGCGATGCCTTTGCACTTTAAGAGTAGCTCCCGGCCAGCGCAGCTTTAGCGTGCTGGCCGGGAGATACTTATTGATCCCCGGCGGCTGCGTGTGACATCACGCAGCCTCTGCGGCCCGCCCCCCGTTCGGTCCGGCCACGCCTGCGTTGGCCCAACCGCACCCATGAAATGGCGGCCAAACGCAACCTTTCCGCCCCCTCCCGCCCAGCGATTGCCTCTGCCTGTCAATCAGACAGAGGCGATCGCATCCCTGCTACAGTCTTCTGCCGTCTGGCATTCGCCGGCGCACTACGGCGCCGGCACATGCGCAGTAGGGACCTGTTCGCTCTGCTGCATTAAAAAGCAGCGAGCGAATGGGTCAGAATGACCCCCATAGTTAGCTTGTCTCACTGTCTATCTCCAAGCACCAGGGAGGAAGAACAATACAGCCACCCACAATACTCCTGCTCTAAACCTATTGCGCACTACCATCTTTTTCAACTGACTAAATAACACAGGGCCCGATTCAGAGATGTATACAAATCCGATGGTTTGTTGTTGAGATCTGCAGTACAGAATGAAATCTGCAGCCATTTGGGGGTAGAATGAGAGCTGCAGCCATTTGGTGGTAGAGAGGAGGTGGCGACAGTGACCATTCCCCGTAACAAAGACATGTCTCCTCTATTTTGTAGGAGTACTGAGGCCAGTGTCTGCATCTTTGGCAGTGGAAATCTACAATACCGGTAGGCGCCTTCTGCAGCATTAACATGTTTTCCTAATATATCTGCATCCAAAGATGCAACTGCTGTGCCAACTGCATCCATCACTGAAACAGACCCACAGGCACTAACTACAACAGATCCAGCATCAAACACAACTGTACAGTTCTAACTAAAAAGGGTGTAATGCACTATTAATAATAACTTCTAAACAACATACAGTATTACGGCTATACAGGGTACCACTAGATTTGGTATACATACACTCATGACAGACTAAAAAATACACAATAGGTCCTACTGTGTTGTTTGTTACTCTACCCTACTAACAAGCAGATTTTCTTATGCCTAAGGGCCTTGTGGCTCTTCTTGGTTACAGAGCCTTGCGCCTTTGTTGTTTTTCGTATTTGGCAGAAACAACAGGGATTTCATGACAAAATGGAGCTTTCTATTTTTAATTTTTTTGGTGCAGGAAAATGGGGCTTCCTATTTTTTTCCCCCTGGAATATGGTGCTTTATGTTGTGGAGACCGAAAAGTCCCTCCAGGTAGATCTTGAGCCTGGTGCCCCGCTATAACTGCCATGGCTTTTGTACCAAACTTCCAGTGGCCTAGTGCCTGATTATCAGCAGCATGGCCTAATGCCGAATCCCTGGTTGTCTAGGGCAAGTGCAAACATGTGATGGTGGCCAAAGGCAGCTTACAAGGACCAGAGGAAGAGACTGCAGTGGGGAGCTCTCTTGCTTCCCTCCAACACAAGCTTCTCTGGTCCTCAGCTACAGCTTTGACTCCCACCATCGATCCTCAACACTCAGCCGTCGCTTCCGTGTCTTCTCCCTTTGCCCACACAGTTTTCTAACTTGAGCACACCATCTTCTGAGCTCCTCCATCTTCTTCCCTGGAGATCCTTCTCACTGTCTTATCATCATTGAACTAAACTCCTGCAGCATTTGGACTGTTAAAGATCATTGGGTTTTTGGGCTAATGAGAAAGGTACCTGTTTTAGAATAAAGATGGAAGAGTGGGTGGGACTGTGGTGCAGCTCAAGAAGACCTCTAAGCCTTTGTGCCAAAAGGGGCAGCCAGATGGGAGGTACGTACGGCATGGCACAGCAAGGGCGGCAGTGTGGGTGTCATCATGATTGCATCATCATGGCCCCACACCCACTCAGGGCCACTGGAAGGGGTGGGAGCAGGTAGTAATTATCTGGGCCTGGCTTGTTGGAGTCCCCCCTCCTTATCTGCCTCTCTCCCATCCCAGCACATGCTGCAGTGGAGCTATGGAGCTGATGAAGCAGCAGTAGTCTCCTTTGCCTCTGTGTGTGGGGGGATGATAACACTGATCACCCCCCTCCCCATGGATTTAGGGGGCTCATGAGGCCCCCCCCCCTTTCACCTTTACAGCACTGCAAATATTTTTATGCTATTATTTCTGAGGGGTATGGTCACACTTCCCGCAATATGGCCACACACCCTGAAAAGTATCATGGACCCGGAAAAATCTCTACAGCCCTACCCTCGCTATAAAAAGCTGTGATTCCCAGTATTGTAAAGCGGGGGGAGCACGATGGCACAACTCAGTGTCAATCATGCCGTAAAGCCACTTGGACAGCCCACTTCGATCGGGAAGTGGACAGCAGCAGGTGGCCTCAAGGCACTTGTCCAGGCATCTGGGAAAGCCATCTGACATTCTGGAGTCTCCAGGACATTACCTTTATGTTTTAACTGACAGTGGGTCTTAGTCAAGTTTATTTGCAAACCAAAAAAGTTAGCAATTGGGCAAAACCATGTTGCACTGCAGGTGGAACAAACCTGAATAACCCCCAGTATACATTATTCATTAAAGTTCTGTGTCTGTCTGAGTTTTGTGATATTAGAGAAGCACTCAAAGGTGTATTGCTATCTAGCAGTATTTTGCAAACAAAACACATGGCTATAAACATGAAGCCACATACACACGGTGCAATATTATTACCGATATGGACTATATAGTTCATGTCAGTAGAAAACACAGTGCATATCGTAAATATATTGTGTATACAGCTTGTGATGCCGATGCACGCTCCCGCTGGGTCGGTATCGCAAGGAAAAATAGACTGTGCAGGCAGGCCAATATTGACTATGGGGGTCATTCTGAGTTGATCGCTAGCAGAAAATGTTCGCTGCGCAGCGATGAAGCTAAAAAACGGCACCTCTGCGCATGCGTATGCGGCACAATGCGCACGCGCAACGTACTTCCACAACGGCCGATGTAGTTTTGCACAGGGTCTAGCGATGCATTTCAGTCGCACTGCTGACCGCAGAGTGATTGACATGAAGAGGGCGTTTCTGGGTATCAACTGACCTTTTTCAGGGAGTGGTCGAAAAAACGCAGGCGTGCCAAGAAAAACGCAGGCGTAGCTAGGCGAACGCAGGGCTGTTTGTGATGTCAAATCCGGAACTGAATGGTCTGAAGTGATCGCAAGCTAGGAGTAGGTCTGGAGCTACTCTGAAATTGCACAATTTTATTTTATAGCCACTCTGCGATCCTTTCGTTCGCACTTCTGCTAAACTAAAACACACTCCCAGAGGGCGGCGCCTTAGCGTTTGCACGACTGCTAAAAACTGCTAGCGAGCGATCAACTTGGAATGACCACCCATGTCGGAGGTTCATGCCTCCAGCCAGATCACATAGTCAATATCGGCTGTAGACTGCATCGCACAGTGTGTATGCGGCTTGAGTTTAGGTGTACATGACGCATGCACATGCTACTGTGACTGACTGGCACATAGCTTGTGATAGTTACAGCCTTGGCATATACATGCAACTGTGGCTTTGTTGTTGTTGTTGTTGTTGTTGTTGTTGTTGTTTATATGTTGTTTATGTGTTTTAGCTCATTTCTGCAGAGGCCCCATATATTAGATTAAAATAATATCTGACTACTCAGATGAAATAGATTATGCATTGTTCCTTTGTGTTGCAGGAAAGTGTAAGCAATATATCTTTATAATGTGCACAGTAATATGATATATGCATTTACATTTTATAATGACATTTTTACTGCCATCTACTGTCTAAAGTTAGTATTGTGTCTGAGTTATTTCTGTCATATTTCAGAAAGCTGTAACAAAAAGTGCAAAGTGCATTGGAGTCTCACTGATGGATGAAGAGACTCTGGGATTAATGTATCAAGCAGTCAAAAGAGTGAAGACATTGCCCATAGCAACCAATCAGCTTCTCTGTATCATTTTATAAAATGTACTTGATAAATGCTACATCGAAGCTTATTGATTCTTATGGGCAACTTCTTCACTTCTCTTTTGAGAAGTATTTTAAAATGTTGTGTTTCAACCTATAGGTGAATTGGGATCCCTACACCGATTGAAGGCTGTTTGCATGCAAACATTATTTACTAAAGCTAAATGTAATTATTTTATTACCAATTTTTTTATTTTATTTTTATTCTTTATCTGTGATAGGATATTAATATATTTGAAATGGTGTAGGCAGATATGCGGAAGAAGCCATCGATTGTGAGTAATACCCCTTTTCCACTGCCTTGAAAAAACTGATTTTTGATCAGTGGAAAAGGGACCAAAAAAAACCTTAACCCAATTACTTGGGAGTCACCGGTGATGTGCGGTGAGGTTAGTGGCTGGGGAGGCACTGGATCCAGACTCCCCCCCCCCCCTCTATATATGGGGGGGAAGAATGGGGTTCCCCATACTTAACCAAAACCAGCACCAGGCTGAACCAGCCAGGAGGGGTAATGCCATAGCAGGGGGAACACTCATTGTGGAGTCCCCCTGCCATCACATTAACTCCCCCCCCTCCAAACCAGTCAGCCCAGGGATGGAATTACTCGGAAAGTGGGGACCCCAGAAAAAATTATTGAAGTCCCTTCTCCTGAGCAACAACCAGCACTGGGCTGAAAGCCCAATGCTATGCCCCGCACCTCTGGTGGTGGTGGGTGTGGGGTTAATGACATACTAATATTGTTCTTTACAGGTGGCCTACAGGTCCCAGCAAGCCTGCCCCAGCATGTCAGCACTTGGAGAACCACAAGTGTGTGCATGCCCGGACATTCAGGGCCCACTGGTACCTGTAGTCCTCCTGGCCTCTCATGGGCTTCCCGGCATCTTCTGTCTTCGGGAGCTCTTACACGCTCCCTCCCCGCCAGCGGACTGACAGTCGCTGCATCACGCTGGCTTCTATAAGCCAGCCCCGAGGGGCAGGGCGATGTCGCGGAAAGCCTTGATTGGCTCGCAACGGCCATCTTAAAAAATTTAACCGGTCCGCTGCGCTGCCGAACTCTGCATAATGACAGGCAGGGACTGGATCCTCTTGGATCCAGGCCTACCATCATGCCAGCTATCCCCGCCGGGTACCACTGCTGCTAACGCCCACATCTCTGCCGCATCCCCGCTACATATACCGCTGCCCAACCAGTGATGACAGCAGATCCATCACTGGACAGCTGTATCCAGTGACAGATCTTCTGTCCAATCACATCTGCCTGACTGACAGGGTCGTGATTTCATGTGCAGTGAAAGCACGTCCCTGTTACCGAGGCACTTATACTAGTGCCGCTTTTAATGTTATTTTCAGTGGGCTTTTAATGCCCACTGCTTAGCCCTGCCCCCACTCACCCTCCACTTCTGCACCTTTCCTATTGTCAACTGGAGGTATCGGTGCCTCCCAAACCTAATTTTCATGTATATATGGTTAGTATAATACAAAGCAGATACTTATGACACAGAATATGTGTCATAAGTATCTTCTTTATATTATTTCAACCACTAATGACAGGTGAGGCACTGCCTCCCCTGCTGCACGTTCCTGGAAACAACCCCTGTAGCTTGCAGGGTATCCGGATGATAGTGTCTAATTAGTCAATAGACAGACACCATATGTTAGACAGACATTAAGTCGACAGGTTCAAAGGTCGACATGAAAAAGCTAGACAGTACAAAAGGTCAACAGGGTCAAAAGGTCGACAAGGTGAAAAGGTCAACATGAAAATGGTCGCTATAGAAAAGGTAGACACAAGTTTTTTTTATTTTACATGGTTTTTGACTATTTTATACCTACTCTATCCATGTCGTCATAGAGTTGGTTATAAACCTTATGCCGAGCCCGAAGCATGATGAGCAAAGCGAGCCCCGTGAGGGGATGCCTTTCTACAATTGGGGGTCCCAGATGCCACTATCCACCCGAGCCACAAAAATGCAAATAAATGGTTTCTACCTTTTTTGTGTAGACCATTTTCATGTTGACCTTTTGACCCTGTCGACCTTTTGTACTTTCTACCTTTTACATGTCGACCTTTTGACCATGTCAACCATTTGACCCTGTCGACCTAATGTCTGTCTAACATGTGGTGTCTATCTATTAGCTGTCTAACTAGACACTGCCTATCTATCATCCCACACCCAGCTTGTAGGGTTGGACCTGGGTAGAACTCACCCATTTACAGCATTGTGATTGGGCCAAATTGGAATGGTATCTGTGACAGCTGTCACCAGAGAGGGAGAGCTTAAAGCCTCGTCATATGGTCCGGACCATTCGGGTTTTTACCCCATCTCCCCGGTGACAGCTAGTGACTATAGACACAACCCTGGACAAGACACCACCCAGATGCAGGTCGCCAGTCCACTCCGGTCCAGCGCTGGAGATGCAAGCATTGACACCAACCCAGAAATATCCTGGGAACAGGGTCAGTCTTGGTTCTGAGCTGGCTTAAAACTATTTTCCAAATGTCAGGACTTTGGTGGAAAAGGGATATTAGTTATGCGACCCAGGAATTTGCTGGGTCTAGCATGCCAACAAAGTCCAGAGTCTCAGCTCCATGACCCTTGGTCGGGAGCACGGTCATGGACCTGGGACTTAGGGGGACATTTACTAAGCAGTGATAAGAGCAGAGAAGTTGCCCAAGGCAACCAATCAGCACTGTAGTAACATCTATAATTTACATACTATAAAATGATACAGATTGGTTGATGGGGCCACTTCTCCACTGGCTTACTTCTCCGCTCTTATCACTGCTTCGTAAATGTCCCCCTAAGTCCCTGGTTGTTTGCTTTCACACATGCAGACATCCTAGATTAATGCGCCTTCACGTGCACAAACCCAGGATATGACTGCATGTGTGAAAGGAGTATATGTGGCAGAAGAAAGTTCCCAACCATAGTGAATTAATGCTCCCATAACACTGATGCAGAGAGCTGTATTAAATGCACTATTCTATGAAGTGATTGACACAAATAGGCTAGATAATGCTGTCAGACCGGATAAAGCCCTGGCAGGGTTAAGGCACAGAGTCTAATGGACCCCTCAGAAACAAATGCAAGGTGTTATGGGTTTCACTGCCTGGAGCCCACAGGTTTCAACCCTCTAGATACCCTCGAACATAACAAGTTGGTAGAGGGAGAAATTAGTGATGTGCA
The DNA here is from genome assembly GCF_028390025.1 of Pseudophryne corroboree. Taxonomy (NCBI): domain Eukaryota; kingdom Metazoa; phylum Chordata; class Amphibia; order Anura; family Myobatrachidae; genus Pseudophryne; species Pseudophryne corroboree. Next base: position 447,815,894 of record NC_086447.1, read on the forward strand.
CCGAACATTTTTTCGGGTTTTGTGTTTTGGTTTTGGATTCAGTTCCGCGGTCATGTTTTGGATTCGGACGCGTTTTGGAAAAACCTCCCTGAAATTTTTTTGTCGGATTCGGGTGTGTTTTGGATTCGGGTGTTTTTTACAAAAAAAACTCAAAAACAGCTTAAATCATAGAATTTGGGGGTCATTTTGATCCCATACTATTATTAACCTCAATAACCATAATTTCCACTCATTTTCAGTCTATTCTGAACACCTCACACCTCACAATATTATTTTTAATCCTAAAATTTGCACCGAGGTCGCTGTGTGACTAAGCTAAGCGACACAAGTGGCCGACACAAACACCTGGCCCATCTAGGAGTGGCACTGCAGTGTCAGACAGGATGGCAGATTTAAAAAATAGTCCCCAAACAGCACATGATGCAAAGAAAAAAAGAGGTGCACCAAGGTCGCTGGATGGCTAAGCTAAGTGACCCAAGTCGCCGACACAAACACCTGTCCCATCTAGGAGTGGCACTGCAGTGTCAGACAGTATGGCACTTCAAAAAAATAGTCCCCAAACAGCACATGATGCAAAGAAAAAAGAGGTGCAATGAGGTAGCTGTGTGACTAAGCTAAGCGACCCAAGTGGCCGACACAAACACCTGGCCCATCAAGGAGTGGCACTGCAGTTTTCTAGCGAGAGGATGAGTGCTTCCATTCTCATGTGAATCTGAACCACTAGCCATGAACATAGGCCAGGGCCTCAGCCGTTCCTTGTCACTCCGTGTCGTAAATGGCATATTGGCAAGTTTACGCTTCTCCTCAGACGCTTTTAATTTAAATTTTTGGGTCATTTTACTGAACTTTAGTGTTTTGGATTTTACATGCTCTCTACTATGACATTGGGGATCGGCCTTGGCAGACGACGTTGATGGCATTTCATCGTCTCGGCCATGACTAATGGCAGCAGCTTCAGCACGAGGTGGAAGTGGATCTTGATCTTTCCCTATTTTACCCTCCACATTTTTGTTCTCCATTTTTTAATGTGTGGAATTATATGCCAGTATCAATAGCAATGGCCTACTACTATATATACTGTGCAAAACTGAAATGCACCACAGGTATGGATGGATAGTATACTTGACGACACAGAGGTAGGTAGAGTAGTGGCCTACTGTACCGTACTGCTATATATTATATACTGGTGGTCAGCAAACTGTGTAAAACTGAAATGCATCACAGGTATGGATGGATAGTATACTGGACGACACAGAGGTAGGTAGAGTAGTGGCCTACTGTACCGTACTGCTATATATTATATACTGGTGGTCAGCAAACTGTGCAAAACTGAAATGCACCACAGGTATGGATAGATAGTATACTTGACGAAACAGAGGTAGGTAGAGCAGTGGCCTACTGTACCGTACTGCTATATATTATATACTGGTGGCCAGCAAACTGTGCAAAACTGAAATGCACCACAGTTATGGATGGATAGTATACTTGACGACACAGAGGTAGGTAGAGCAGTGGCTTACTGTACCGTACTGCTATATATTATATACTAGTGGTCAGCAAACTGTGCAAAACTGAAATGCACCACAGGTATGGATGGATAGTATACTTGACGACACAGAGGTAGGTAGAGCAGTGGCCTTCTGTACCGTACTCCTATATATTATATACTGGTGGTCAGCAAAATTATGCACTGTACTCCTACTATATACTACAATGCAGCACAGATATGGAGTGTGTTTCAGGCAGAGAACGTATAATACTGGTGGTCACTGGTCAGCAAAACTCTGCACTGTACTCCTCCTATATAATACTGCTGGTCCCCAGTCCCCACAATAAAGTAGTGTGAGCACAGATATATGCAGCACACTGAGCACAGATATGGAGCGTTTTTCAGGCAGAGAATAATACTGGTGGTCACTGGTCAGAAAAACTCTGCACTGTACTCCTCCTATATAATACTGCTGGTCCCCAGTCCCCACAATAAAGCAGTGTGAGTACAGATATATGCAGCACACTGAGCACAGATATGGAGCGTTTTTCAGGCAGACAACGTATAATACTGGTGGTCACTGGTCAGCAAAACTCTGCACTGTACTCCTCCTATATAATACTGCTGGTCCCCAGTCCCCACAATAAAGTAGTGTGAGCACAGATATATGCAGCACACTGAGCACAGATATGGAGCGTTTTTCAGGCAGAGAATAATACTGGTGGTCACTGGTCAGAAAAACTCTGCACTGTACTCCTCCTATATAATACTGCTGGTCCCCAGTCCCCACAATAAAGCAGTGTGAGTACAGATATATGCAGCACACTGAGCACAGATATGGAGCGTTTTTCAGGCAGACAACGTATAATACTGGTGGTCACTGGTCAGCAAAACTCTGCACTGTACTCCTCCTATATAATACTGGTGGTCCCCAGTCCCCACAATAAAGCAGTGTGAGCACAGATATATGCAGCACACTGAGCACAGATATGGAGCGTTTTTCAGGCAGAGAACGTATAATACTGGTGGTCACTGGTCAGCAAAACTCTGCACTGTACTCCTCCTATATAATACTGCTGGTCCCCAGTCCCCACAATAAAGCAGTGTGAGCACAGATATATGCAGCACACTGAGCACAGATATGGAGCGTTTTTCAGGCAGAGAACGTATAATACTGGTGGTCACTGGTCAGCAAAACTCTGCACTGTACTCCTCCTATAATACTGCTGGTCCCCAGAATAAAGATATTTGCAGCCCCCTGAAACAAAGTGAGAGGACGCCAGCCACGTCCTCTCACTATCATTTCCAATGCACGAGTGAAAAATGGCGGCGACGCACGGCTCCTTATATAGAATCCGAATCTCGCGAGAATCCGACAGCGGGATGATGACGTTCGGGCGCGCTCGGGTTAACCGAGCAAGGCGGGAGGATCCGAGTCTGCCTCGGACCCGTGTAAAATTGGTGAAGTTCGGGGGGGTTCGGATTCCGAGGAACCGAACCCACTCATCACTAGGAGAAATCCTGGTAATGCATTAATTCAGCAATCAGAAGAATGGTCGTCAAAGTCATGGTCACAAGGACAGAAGCAGAATGAATAAACTAGCTGACCTCTGGTTCACACATTTAGTAGCAGAGTAGGTTAACTCAGCTGAGGCCTGGGTCATGAGCACAATAGAAAAATCGGTAACCTAGAGGTCAACTACAAGAGAGGGTATGCTAGAGCAGGTATAAGGACTAATACTTTGGCACTGTGAAGTGCACAGAGTGAGATTAAATAAGCAGCCAGATTCAAGTCTGATGCCACTGTGATGTCTGCTGGCCATTACTATACCTTCAGTGCTGAGGGCGCACATTGGCAAAACTAGGACCAGCAGACAACAATAGAAGTGGCTGGCCTACCCAAACATTAATCAAAGGTGCATTTAGTTCCAATAGGCTCATTAGAACCTATATATGGATATTGGCTCAAAGGCGCTAGTCTAAATGATACTTTGTTGCTAGCAGCTATCCAATTTTAGATACAGTATCAATAGTTTGTGGAAGTTGCTACTATTGGACTGATGGAGAGATACGGTGGGATCAGGATAACTTATCAAAAAGTATATGTTGTTAAATATAACAGTCCACATCATAATTGTTCCCAGTATGTATCATGTGTACAGCTTCTCTTTTAAGGAAGAAGAGGAGTTTTGGGGATAAATTCACTATAGCTTCTAAAACAGGGAATTGGTGATGTTGCCCCTCGCAACCAATAAGACGCTGTCTATCATTTCTCTATTTAGAAAATAATAGGCACATCTGCTATGGGAAACATCACCCATTCTCTGTTTTCAAAGCATTAGTAAATGTACCCCTTAATCTTGAATGAACGGTCAAGTTAGAGGCTCTGTAGTAAACAAAGACACCATGCTGCCGGAAGTGGTAAGAGGAAGCAGAGCTCCGAGTTAACTTGTGACAGTGACGGTCATCCATTCAACATACTGTCATTATATAACCCTCCCATTATTTACCCCCTTCAGCAATCAGCATTGTAACAACATTTAGCTCCATGTAATGCCCTTTACTTTTTAACTTTATTTCCAGGCCACATTTTCTTCACTATCACTGTCATTTTCAAGTTTTATACTTTTCAATGTGTCTTTTTTAATTAAATGTAGCTAAACTAGTATGTTTTAATGTCTGAAAGAAAACATTATATTTTAGACAAACATAATTTAAATAAATACATTACCAGAACAAATGTTTGTGAGGCCTTGACTCAGGGGCATAGGGAGGGTGGTTCCGGTGGAGCTCGAGCTCCAGGCGCCTAAGACAGTACAGGGCGCCGCAGCTCAACTCCACCGGGACCTCCGTCTGGCCGCACGGAGCTCGCAGCTGTCAGTCACTGACAGCTGCGAGCCGGAGCAGCGTCAGCTCTCTACCTCCCTCCCCTCTCCGTGCTTTGTGATGCACGGGCGGCTGACGTCATGACATCAGACGCCCGACGGGTGGAGACGCGCCGCATCCAGACCGGACAGGACTGCAGAGATGGAGCAGCAGCAATGTCAAGCAGGAGCGGGGCAGGTGAGTATTGTTTTTTGTTGTTGTTTTTCTTTGTGTGTGTAAGCGGCGCTACCAGGGGGCACTACTACTGGGGGCAAATATACAGGGGGCCCTACTACTGGGGGCAAATATACAGGGGGCACTACTACTGTGGGCAAATATACAGGGGGCACGACTACTGGGGGCAAATCTACAGGGAGCACTACTACTGGGGGCAAATCTACAGGGGGCACAACTACTGGGGGCAAATATACAGGTGGCACAACAACTGGAGGCAAATCTACAGAGGGCACAACAATGGGGCAAATCTACAGGGGGCACAACTACAGAGGGCACAACTACTGGGAGCAAATCTACAGGGGGCACACAACTACTGGGGGCAAATCTACAGGGGGCACAACTACAGGGGGCACAGCTACAGAGGGCATAACTACTGGGGGCAAATCTACAGGGAGCAAATCTACAGGGGGCTCAACTACAGGGGCACAACTACTGGGGCAAATCTATAGGGGGCACAGCTACTGGGGGCACAACTACTGAGGGCACAACTACTGGGGGCACAGATACAGAGGCACAACTACTGGGGCAAATCTACAGGGGGCACAACTACTGAGGGCACAACTACTGGGGGCACAAGTACGGGGGGCACAACTACTGGGCGCAAATCTACAGGGGGCACTACTACTGGGGGCAAATCTACAGGGGGCACAACTACTGGGGGCAAATATACAGGTGGCACAACTACTGGAGGCAAATCTACAGAGGGCACAACAATGGGGCAAATCTACAGGGGGCACAGCTACAGGGGGCACAACTACAGAGGGCACAACTACTGGGAGCAAATCTACAGGGGGCACACAACTACTGGGGGCAAATCTACAGGGGGCACAACTACAGGGGGCACAGCTACAGAGGGCATAACTACTGGGGGCAAATCTACAGGGAGCAAATCTACAGGGGGCTCAACTACAGGGGCACAACTACTGGGGCAAATCTATAGGGGGCACAGCTACTGGGGGCACAACTACTGAGGGCACAACTACTGGGGGCACAGATACAGAGGCACAACTACTGGGGCAAATCTACAGGGGGCACAACTACTGAGGGCACAACTACTGGGGGCACAAGTACTGGGGGCACAACTACTGGGCGCAAATCTACAGGGGGCACTACTACTGGGGGCAAATCTACAGGGGGCACAACTACTGGGGGCAAATATACAGGTGGCACAACTACTGGAGGCAAATCTACAGAGGGCACAACAATGGGGCAAATCTACAGGGGGCACAGCTACAGGGGGCACAACTACAGAGGGCACAACTACTGGGAGCAAATCTACAGGGGGCACACAACTACTGGGGGCAAATATACAGGGGGCACAACTACAGGGGGCACAGCTACAGAGGGCATAACTACTGGGGGCAAATCTACAGGGAGCAAATCTACAGGGGGCTCAACTACAGGGGCACAACTATTGGGGCAAATCTATAGGGGGCACAGCTACTGGGGGCACAACTACTGAGGGCACAACTACTGGGGGCACAGATACAGAGGCACAACTACTGGGGCAAATCTACAGGGGGCACAACTACTGAGGGCACAACTACTGGGGGCACAAGTACGGGGGGCACAACTACTGGGCGCAAATCTAAAGGGGGCACTACTACTGGGGGCAAATCTACAGGGGGCACAACTACTGGGGGCAAATATACAGGTGGCACAACTACTGGAGGCAAATCTACAGAGGGCACAACAATGGGGCAAATCTACAGGGGGCACAGCTACAGGGAGCACAACTACAGAGGGCACAACTACTGGGAGCAAATCTACAGGGGGCACACAACTACTGGGGGCAAATATACAGGGGGCACAACTACAGGGGGCACAGCTACAGAGGGCATAACTACTGGGGGCAAATCTACAGGGAGCAAATCTACAGGGGGCTCAACTACAGGGGCACAACTACTGGGGCAAATCTATAGGGGGCACAGCTACTGGGGGCACAACTACTGATGGCACAACTACTGGGGGCACAGCTACAGAGGCACAACTACTGGGGCAAATCTACAGGGGGCACAACTACTGAGGGCACAACTACTGGGGGCACAAGTACGGGGGGCACAACTACTGGGCGCAAATCTACAGGGGGCACTACTACTGGGGGCAAATCTACAGGGGGCACAACTACTGGGGGCAAATATACAGGTGGCACAACTACTGGAGGCAAATCTACAGAGGGCACAACAATGGGGCAAATCTACAGGGGGCACAGCTACAGGGGGCACAACTACTGGGAGCAAATCTACAGGGGGCACACAACTACTGGGGGCAAATCTACAGGGGGCACAACTACAGGGGGCACAGCTACAGTGGGCATAACTACTAGGGGCAAATCTACAGGGAGCAAATCTACAGGGGGCTCAACTACAGGGGCTCAACCTCTGGGGCAAATCTATAGGGGGCACAGCTACTGGGGGCACAACTACTGAGGGCACAACTACTGGGGGCACAGCTACAGAGGCACAACTACTGGGGCAAATCTACAGGGGGCACAACTACTGGGGCCACAAGTACGGGGGGCACAACTACTGGGCGCAAATCTACAGGGTGCTCAACTACTGGGGGAAAATCTACAGGGGCACAGCTACAGGGGGCACAACTACAGGTGGCAACTCTACTGAGGGCACAACTACAGAGGGCAAATCTACCGCTGGCACAGCTACAGGGGGCACAACTACTCTGGGCACAACTACTGGGTCCATAACTACAGGCGGCATAACTGTCGCGATGCCCCTTCCCTATGAAGCCATGCTCCTTTTTTTGCCCGCGCGCCTTCGGCGCGCACTATGTTTCGCCTGCGGGTGTGTGTGTGTGTGGGGGGGGCGCCAAAGGAGACTAGACATGGTCTAGAACCGGCCCAGGTGGCCACCCCCCCAATTCAGTACAGGGGAGGGTGGCGCAGAAACATACCTTGCTCCAGGCACCATGACACCTTGCTACACCTCTGCTGACTGTACAACACACTTGCCATGCCTAGATTACAGTTGTTAAAATTATGGGTTTTCATGGGTGGACATGGACATTTATGATGAATTAAGCCAGGGCCGCAACTAATGGGGGGCTAGGGGGTCACAAGCCCCGGGTGCCATATGCGAGGGGAACACAGAGACTGTCCCGTGCTTATACACGCAAGGGGGGAGACGGAGTGGAGTGCAGGCAGCTGAGTTGCCGCTATTGAGGCTGCCTGAATGTAGGGGGTGCTGTGGGCATACTTGCCTACCTGACCCTCTCCATGAGGGAGAAAATGCTCTGTTCCTGGACTTTCCTGGTAATGTATGATTGCCATCACCTGTGGTGAGCTAGTTAATTGATAAGAAAGGTGTTTCACCACAGGTGATGGCAATCCTACATTACCAGGAAAGTCCAGGAACAGAGCATTTTCTCCCTCATGGAGAGGGTTAGGTAGGCAAGTATGGCTGTGGGGGGTGCTGCAGCAGCAGTGCGAACCCCCGGGACATTGAGTGTGAGCTGCTGCGGGGTGGCTGACTATTCCCTGCACTCAGTCTGCCCCAAAGCCGCAGGTCACTGTGTGTCTAGAGTAGACACTCACATGTGGGGGGTGTTGGCGGGGAGTGGTTAGGGGTTGGGAAGTGTATTTATTTGCCTACATTCATTTCTTTAAATGAAAGAGGTCTGTGTGTTGGTGTCCCTGGTTCCTGCCACCCTCCACAGGCTGATCAGATGAGCCGGGAGCCTTAGCCAGACCAATGCTACCCCATGTTCAGGAAGCCAGCCAGAATCTGATATGTGGTCAAAGAACAGGAACAGTTCTCTCATCTGCCCCAAGAAGGTACTCCCACCGTTACCTTTCCCTGTATACACAAATATACATTTTATTTTTTTATTTTTTTTGTTTGTGTGTCTGGGTGCCAAATTTCTGCCTTGCCCGGGTGACATAAATCCTAGTTTCACTCCTGATTAAGCTACAATTAAAATTACACACTTCTATTTTTTTCCACAAAATAACAAATGTCTTATTGATGCTTTATCAACTGTAGCAGGCTTTATTTAGTGCCAGATGTATTGCCAAGAAAGAAATTACTAATTGAGGCAAGGGCAGATAAATTTGCATTTTGCATAGTTTCTACCAACCAGATCTTATTGTCTAAGACTTTCACACAAATCTCTGTCAAATATGACTTTTCCTACTGGTTATGGCGAGAGTACATGAGTTTCTCCCTTGTGTTCATTTCTTGGTATGGGTAA